>NW_028327175.1:148224790-148525808 GCF_987537825.1 Furipterus horrens | reverse complement strand
TCCTCAGAGTCCATCAGTTTATCTCCTCCCCAGTACTCCTTATCCTCAATAGTCTAATCTTTCTTGTTCCAAGCTACTCACCATTCCCATAGCCAGACTATATTCCTTCTTTTTTTTCCCCAGATTTTGTATTTTATTTTATTTTTAAGTAAATTTATTTTAATTGAATTTATTGGGTTGACATTGGTAAATAAAATTATACAGGATTCAGGAATACAATTCTACAATACATCATCTGTATATTGTAGTTTGTGTTTAAACAGCCTTGTAGTTGTAATTCTTAAAAATAAAACTTAGTTTTTAATTAAAATATTTTTTATTATTTTATTTATTTTTTAATTAAAATATTTAATGCACAACATAAAATCAGCTTTAGGTGAGACAAAGGCTATGGAATTTTCTTCAGAAGTTTGGAGCCCAATGCATGAATCTGCACTGAAATAGTCCTCCTGTGATCTTCAGGAACAATTCAGTCCGAGGCAGGATGTGGATGTCTCTAATGTGGATGTTCTCATCCTGCTGAGTTCTGATTCCCAATGCCAGATCACTGACCACTGAACACCTCATGGGTACCCTTCCAACACACTTGGGTTTATACATACAGCTTGGTCCATATCCCACCATCCTTGGAATGAGATTTATGATCTTCAATCCCATTTCATGGTTTTAGGATTAAATTTTTCTGTTGGCTGGTGACTGGAAACTGCCTGGGGAGCATTACCTCTCTGGTACTTTTCAGTTTGTCTTCCATGTGGGCCAATCTTATTCCAATTCTTGACAAAAATTGTCAGTTTCTTCATCTTTTAGCATCTTAGAGCTAATAATATTGTGTTATCCATGTGTCAGGATGCCCCAGGTGCTTAATTTTTGAAACAATCTGTCCAGACGAGCACCACTTCTTTATAACTTCATACGTTGGACTTCTATTTATTTTCTGGAACTTCTGGTTATTTCTGTTTTGTGGTAGTTGTATTCCTTCTTAGGTGTGAAGGGAGATGCAGTGTGTCAGTCTAGGCCTCCACCTTGGCTGGAAGTCTCCCTATATTCCTTCTTTATGCTATTCTGTCCACACAAAGTTGATGAAGTAGTGTCCTTTGGGAGGGTACAGTCATTCTTTATTAGCTTGCACCCCATACTGAGCAACACATCTGCTAAGCAAGCTTTTCCTTTTTCCTCTTGCATTAATTATTCATAAGTTAACCAATGTGGGCATAAGTTTGAGCTGAAAAATAAGCCACAATGTGACAATAGTGGCTGATAAGGTGGTTACCTACTCAGGTAGCTTATTTGTGTCCTCTTATTCTGCTTGTGCCTAATCTTGAAAGTACCAGTTCCAACTTATGATGGATTTCTGCTGGTCATCCCTACTTTTGGCTTGTTGGTTCTCACAGAAACTGGGTTATGAAGGAGCAGTTGTGATTACATGGTCACTTGATGTGTCAACTGACACATCTTGATGTCAGACTCTGTCTACACCAAGACCATAGCACAACAGAGCTATTTTCATGTAGTGTACAGTCATGTGCTATGGACATGAAATGATGGCTACATTAGCCTAGAGTTCTAAGTCATGATTTTCATATGGGGGTTGTCATGAGCTCCACAAAGAGTATTTTCCAACATCATATAGACTTCTAATATCTTTTGAGCTGTATTGTTTAAATGATAGGTCTTCTTCAATTGCTACCTGGACCCCAGAGCCCTTTCATATTCTGAACCCCACTCAAATCTGATACTCTTTCATGTCTCTCTTAGTCTGCTCAAGCTGTTATAACACATAGCATAGACTAGGTGGCTAAAAAAACAGACATTTATTTCTCATAGTTTAGAGACTGGGAAGTCTAAAATCAATGTGCTGGCCTATTCAGTTCCTGGTGAGAGCATGCTTCCTGGTTTTCATACAGCCACCGTTTTACTGTGGGCTCGCAATACCTCTTCTTTGTGAGAAAGGAGAGAGAGAAAGAGAGAGCTGGGTGGGCAGGGGAACACTTTGGTGTCTCTTTTTGTTCTTATAAGGGCACTAATCCCATCATGAGGGCTCCAATCTAACATTTATCTAAAGCTAATTATCTCTCAAAGGCCCCATCTCCAAATACCAACACATTGGGGGTTAGGGCTTTAACATGTGAATATGCAGGAGAGGGGAAATAGTCCACAGTAACGTCATTTTGTAAAAGTGGTATGTCATTATTTACAAGTTCAAAACATCCTGTGGTCTCCAGAACCAGAAGAAAACCACAAGGTATTGCATGTCTTTCATACTTGTATGATGTATAAGACACAACGAATTGCCCTTTACTTCAGAGAGTAGGCCCAGAATCTCTCAGATACATGAATGCTTAACAAATTTTACTGGTATGGTAAGATTTTGAATTTTTTAAAAAATCTCCATATTCTAGAGTATAGGTCTCTTACTAGGACCTCCAATGCACATGTCAATTCTGTGTCATCTGCTTCAACTAATAAGATGTCATTATCAGAATGACTAATGTGATGTTTGGTGGGTTATATAGATTTTTCCAGGTCCAACCAGACTGCATTATGACAGAGGACAGGAGAGTTACCTAACCCTGGATCAATAGTATATGTTGCACTATTTTCTGTTCCATGAAATTGTGAAATGCATCTGGTCCTCCTTCTTCAAAGGATGGAAAATAGAATACTTATCAGAGTCAATAGTAAATTACTATATAATTGAGAGCAGGATTTAATCCCAACTTCATGTTCCATCCCATTTTGGTTCAGCTGTCTCAGTACCTATTTCCATACATATTTATCCTAGATTCTACCATATTAACCACACTATGTGGCCCTTCATAACAGTCCCTGTGACTTTCACACTTCACCTTAAATTATTTATTACCTTCAGCTTTTCACTGTTATTCACTGGTTACTCCAAACATGTCATTCAGTTCTTCAGTCCTTATTATTTATATTTCTCAATTAGGACATTACATCTGCCAATACATTCCCTGATGCAAGTATCTTACATTAGTTTAACAAAAGTAAGTTTTAATAATTGTGCAACTACAACATTGCAAAGCCTATCTTTGTTCCACCTTACTAGCAGTGATGATGTCTTCATTATCAGCCTGCTGGTGGGTGATCCATGCCCACTGTTTCACTTTAGAATCTACATCCTTAGGGCGCTCCTAGTATCAATCCTAGTACCAATGGTTTTATGTTGTACTCCCTAGGAAACATACTCTAAGATGAAGACATTTGTGCTAGATCAACACCTGTGGGAAGGAAGTATAATTGGGCATTGGGAGATATTGAACGGGGATGCAGCATGACAAATGACCTCAATCAATCCCACTGGGAGGCCTGGACCTAAAGTGGCCCTTCATTGTCACCTTGCCCTGAGAAAGAGAGCCAGTTCTTTCCAGTGGTCCCAACCTTTTTGGCACCAGGGGCTGGTTTTGTGGAAGACAGGGTGGGGCTGCGGACAGGAGGCGGAGCTCAGGTGAGCTTCACTGCAGTCTGATCCTGATTCCTAACAAGCATGTGGAGATGATACAGATCTGCGGCCCAGGGGGTTGAGGACCCCTGCTTTATAGAGCTACATGGACCAACAATTGTATATGGCATAGAAAGAGTGAACTGGGTTAAGAAGCTATTCCTCACTGGTGAAAGTTCCTGAAGAGGAACTCAGCTGATCATTGTGAGTTCCCAATACACTCTGTAGCAGTGTGAACAAGTACGTAAAAGAATTTGGCACGGCATTCCACAGGCTCCTGTACAATGATTTTAAAGAATTCCATGTGAATTAGAAAATTATAAATCTTCACTATTTATACTAATTTTCCCCCATCACACATGTATATAAACCAGAGATAGAAAGTAATCAAATAACCGTAAGGGAGATCACAAATTAATGAGCAATGAATATTTTCTGCTGGAGGGACCACTGCTAGAATTGTTAATTAATCAGAACTGCTGGCATACAAGAGATTGCGATACTGTATCTTAAATGACATTTCTATTCTTCTAGAGTCCTAACTGTGTAGTTACTGGGATGGTTTCCTGTCCACTTATGTCTCAAAAGATCCATATTACACATTCCTGTATAAAAGTATTCATGTGCGTGTCCTTTCTTCTGCAAGTATGGCAACTTGGTTTTTACAAGATAAATACTATTTAAGGAAAAATAGAAAACTTTGCCAAAAATAACCTCAGGGCTGTTTATTATTCTTTAATTTTTCTGCTTACTTGTATTGTTAGTTGCTTAAAAATGTTTTTATTATCATGACAAAGTTAGCTAATAAATATTTAAAACTGATCTTAATTCTTACTTGGGACTCATTTTGGTTCAATTTCCATGCCATATTACATAAATTTTATTCATCGTAATTTATATAATTTGTTGTAAGGAAGTAGAATTAGGTCAATTATATTTGCATCAAGGCAATATGTTGTTTGAAACTATTTGAACACAAAATCAAAATTGATATAAATGAATTTGCATAAGTAATATCACAAGATTTATCATTCCCTAAAAAATCGGTATTTCAGCATATTCTAAACATCTAATATAGACATTAAATATAATCTGTTTTGAAAGACTATATTCTTTTTATTTTCCCCCAGATTGTTGGCACTGAGAAGTTTTAGGACACTTCAGTAAATCGTATATTAACAGTAATCTCAAATGAGTACATGGATGATATTATGCAAAATTATATTTTATTTAATTTAAATGTTTCAGTTTATGTAGTTGACATAATCTTGGATCTCCTCATGTACAGCTAGAAAAAACTACTTTTTGTTCAAAGGTTTTTTTTTTTTCAGTAGAATAAATTTCATGTAAATGTAAATTCAGTTTTATGAAGTTTAGGAAATGTGGTGGTTTTTTTTTTTTTTTTGACACGTAGAAAGTTGAAAATGATAATGGAATGAACCAATGCAGCACAGAACAAAAATAACCCTTCATATCTTAATTAGTTAAAGAAAGAACATAATATCATAAAAAAGCATGGTTATACTAAAATCAGTATTACATTAAATATGATAAATAAAAACAGAAAATTTTTATCATAATTAATGTAGAAGGAAAGAATTAGATGACTAAATTACTATGGTCAATCAGCTGCTGGAATTTTATAAAGCCCTAAATAGCAATATTATCCTCTCTTGAACACTTTTTTTGTAGTCTGGTATTCCTATAAGCACATACTTTTGAGGTTATTTTATTATTCAAAATGATATTGTATTAGTGCTTGAAACTGGGTATATTATAAGCATTTTCCTAAGGGACAGGTGTTATCTTACTGTATCTACTTAGATGAGAAACATTGAAAATAATGCTTAGCATTTTTTAGAAATAGTAAAGTTAAAAAACATCAAAATAAAACAGTTTACATCTTTATTACAAATAGGTTCAGCAGGATTGATATTCTAAAATTTTTAAGTCTGCTTATTTTTTGCAGTTGTAAAAGAATACATGACTTTTAAAGAGCATATTTTATAGTATCTATATGTCATATAAATTGTTACCATTTGATTGTTACCAGTTAAATGAAATAAATTACATTTATGATATAGTTGTGTTCCAAGGAAAAGAAAGAGGGATCCTAAGTGTAGTTATTCCATTGTTGGCTTCATCAGTCACATTTAGATCCTCAGATTATAATTTCATTTACATAGAATTTAATGTCAGAATTATTAATGAAAAACTTCAGTCTTTCAGTTTATGGAGAATTCCCACTTTTGTAATTCTAACTTATTAAAACAAAAGAAATAGTTTTGTTTGGCAACATTATTATTTCTAATATTTATTTTCACAAAATAATCTTCTATAACAGTGTAGAACTTGCCACAAAATAAGAGTGAGAATAGCAGCATAGCTCTAATATTGTACTATTCTTACTTGTGATATTCTTGGTTAAAGTGACAGATAGTAGGGAAAAGTGTAATTTGAGATATCTGACATGTGTAGTCTGTGCTGGATTATGCTGCCAAAGTCAGAGCTATCACCTTAAAAGAAAAAACAAAAAGGTTTTGTTTAAATGCTGAAGAACTAAAAATCAGCTTCATATTTTCCTTCTTCTGGCTAGAAAACATACCTGTAAAATGTTTTAGAGTCTAAAGTGCATACATTCAAAGCATTTATATTGATGAAGGCATCAACTTATTTTAAAAATGTGTAATTCTCAAACATAATTCACAAATAGTTATCTAAATACACTGAATAAAAAATATCCAAAACTCATGTAAATTTATCCACTGACAGTCTACTTTGGAGAGCATTTCATGTGGCAGAGATATGAACGTACACTTCCATTTATGAGAAATAAAATTAGAGTCAACATCTAGTGCCTCGTTAAGTTTCAATTTCAAGGTAGTGTTACAAATGATATAAAATTTAATTGCTGTTTCCATGACTGAAGCTTTCCTCTTTTATTGAACTTGTTTTGGTATGAAAAGACCTATGCCCTATTTGCTTTTACTAGGGATTGGGAAAACCATGCGGAGTTTCAGTGAAAGGTATACACCTTAAATTGGTCACATATTCTCATTTTATTCTGTAGCTTTACACTGTGGTAAATATAAGGGTGCAGTTCTAACATCTTTCTCGGGCATATTGGTATACTACCAGGAGTTTAGGCTTCTAAATATCTTATAAAGGTCAGATTTCTGAATAAATATGTTAGATTGAATAAGACATTATATTCCACATGTAAGTGAGATTATATGGGCCTTTTTCATTAGGTATTTCTATTCACTTAAGGAAGGAAACTGCATTTCTACCAGTAGAAATCAGCTTAACATACAATGAAAAACAGCATGCCATTTCCAACAAGCACTGATAACAAGAGTGACCTAGAATGCTCATGACCTATTTATTCCCTTAATAGAAAAGATATCACATTACATTTCAAAATTTCTTTAGCAATGACTAGAAAAAGACAATAGAATATAAGTCAAAGGGCAAAATACTTATCTTATGTAAGTTAAATTATTGGTACAACTTCTTGTAAGTAACTATGCCTTATGTACCTTCTTTTATTTTAGTGGAATTCATTCCATACTTGTTCTTAAAAGCATTCAGAACAAATTGATTGCTTACTGGATACCACCGCAACAGAAACTTCACTTCTAAAAAACAGATAATACAATAATTTTCATGGCATTATCATTTCTAAGATAATTTACATATATTCACACTCCATTGAGAGTGACCATGATGTTACAAGCAGAGTTGAAATTATAATTCATAAATCTGTGCTTGAACCCTAATTTTATCAATAATTTGTCTATAGTTCATTTAAATTTTCTTGGCTTTATGTGGGGAGGAGGGGTTCAACTAGATAAATTGCACCATCTTTTATATTTCAAAAATCTATCAATATTTTAAGATAATATTTATATTGAAAATCATAGTAACTATTTCAATGAATGTATTGCACATGTGTATTACGTACATTTATCCAATACATACTGATGGCAGCTGCATTTGTTTTTTGTTGCTACATAACAAATTACTATAACCTTAGCGGCATAAGACAATACACATTTATTATCTCAATTTCCACAGGTCTAGAGTCTGGGGCTGAGTTAGTTAGGTCTCTATTCCAGGTCTAGCAAAAATGAAATCAAGGTGCTTGTGAGGCTGTGTTGTTATCTGGACACTCAACTAGGGAAGGGTTCATTTCTCAGTTCCTTTAAATTGGCAAAATGCATTTCTTTTGTGGCTTTGGAACTCATGATAACTTACTTCTTCAAAGCCAGTGATGGAAAGGGAAAGTCTGCCTCTTCAAGTCTCTAACTTCAGGGAAGGTTGAAACCCTCTTATGGCCCTACCTGATTATATCAGGCCCACCCAAGAAATTTTTTTCTTTACTAACTCAAAGTCAATTAATTAAAAGTCAGCTTTATCCTCATGTTCAAAATCCCTTCACCTTTACCATATAGTAACATAATCTTGGGGTGATATGCCATCAACTTTGGCATGTTTTATTTGTTAGATGCAGATGACAGGTCCTAGCCACACTCTAGGAAAGAGATTGCACACAGAAATGGATATTAGGGAGCAGGAATCATGGAGGCCTCTCTAGAGTACCATCACACTATCTCTATAACAAGATCTGTGTTAAGCAATATGAATAAGACAATGCACTTTTTAAAATATGAATATAACAATACACTTTTTCAAGAGTTTATAATCTATATGGAGAGACAAGTAAGCACACATATAGGTTCATAGGGATTACTGGTACCGTGATAGAAGGAATATGAGTGAGTGGTTTATTCTAGCTGGAAACAGAAGTGAGGAGAGAGGCAGTTAAGGGTTCTCAGAAGAGGGAACATCTTGAGGTCTTGCTCATAGACAATATAAGCAAGTGGATTTAAGGAATAATCAAGAAACTTCTAAATATGTAAGATGGCATATCACTGTGTATTGGGAGAACAACACAGTAGTGCCCCCTTACACAAAGTTTTCCTTTCCTCCATTTCAGCTACCCATAGTTGGCTGTGGTCCAAAACTATTAACTGGAAAATTCCAGAGGTAAACAATACATAAGTTTTAAGTTAGACACCATGATGAACAACATGGTGAAATCTCATGCTGTATTCTGTGTACACCATTAGTCACTAGCAGCCATCTTGATTATCAGATGCTTGTGCCCAAGTAACGCTTATTTTACAAAAATTATGGAATATGATCCTCAAATGGAATGCAGCATTAAAATCACCCATATGATCTCTGAAGGATTACAGCCTCTGCAGAAACACTTTGATGAGTCCAGGAATCAAGGATAGAAGTAGGAATGAGATATCTACCATCACTCCCAGTGATGCATTTAGTATAATTGTACTTCTCTTACTCAAGACTCAATATCTTGAAGTCCCAGTTCCAGAGGGGAAATCATTAGACTGGCAGTACAGCAAGTGTCCCATTAAACTGTAGGCACTTCCACTTAGTTACTTTGTGCTCCTCGTGCCAAAGAGACCAACAAGAACATTAGGAAGAGATAAGGCTACTGACAAATAGTGGGGACAGGGAAGTGCATATTTAGCTGTGTACAGTAGGCCATCTCATGGTAGTACGATCACTAAGTTTGAAGATTAAGAAAACATGAACATCAGATATTTAGACCCCTTAGGGGTTCTTTATAAGCAGACATACTGGCTGATAATGAAGTGCACCTGCAGTGGGTATACAGAATGGAGATAGTGAAAATCAGTTGCAGCTTCTGGGCCTTACTTTATCATACTTAACTCCCCCAAACAAGTTTTCCCAAGATAAAAAACAATGTAAATTCTAACAAAACTATTCCCTGTTTTGATGAACTTATTATATAAAGCAAGTTGATCAAAGCTGAACATAGGTGGATGAAACTGGGTGCTATATGTGTCACCCAGATCCCCTTGCAGAAGAGAGGCATTCATTCCCACAATAACTGTGAGTGGTATCTTCTAATGCTCACAACTTAGTCCCTCTCACAAATTGCCCTGAGAGGACAGGAGCTACCTTTTTCAAGGTAACCCTACCCTTTCCCATGGCAGGCAACTTTCAATGATGGTCAGTGTGGGTGCACAAAGTCTAGGTCCCCTTACCTCAATTAAGGGGACCTCTAAAGGCCTTTAAAGCTCAGAACATCCCCTGGGTTCAGCCAAGATGTCTGCTGCAAATGCATCAACACTCTTGCTCAAACCTGGTTTCTTCACTTTTTTATTAATGTTTGGTTTCAAGATCTACCCCCAGTAAAGCCTGCATGCAAATCACTGTTACAGATTCTGTTTCTGAGGAATCCAGTGGTTCCTGGAGGGTTTTATTATTATTGAAGTTTTAATTTGAAGAGTGAGGGTCTCTTTTTTTAGTTGGGAGTGGTAATAATATAATCTGAAGTACGAGCTGTAAGGAAGTGCTTTGGTAAATTATCCCCTTTGCGAGTGAAGCTTCATATTTCATGCTCTATTTTCTCTTATGAAACTTTCTTTCAGTGCCCTTATTCAGGACATTTGAGATAAAGTATGGCCTGCTATACAGTTCCTTTAACAGTTGAAATGGGATAAGTCACCTTCTTACTGTTACTAATGTAGAGATTCACTGTTAAGGGATTACTTCCACACCAAGGTCATTGGCTAGAGAACACATTTTGTAATTGCTGTTGGCACAATGTGTGAGCGATGAGGATCACTGATGACTAAGGAAGGCCCAGGAACAGTGCATGCAAAAAGAGGACAGTCTCGAAGGCACGGCCAAGGACAATTCTGATAATTTTTTTGAATGAGCAGGACATACAACATGATCAATACAAAATATATAAAAGCATATAGATGTACTGTATAAGTTGTCAAGGGAAATGACTACCCCTTTTGATGAATCAGACATGCTAAAATAATAAGCAGGCTACATCAATGCACTTTTTCAAATGTACTTGAGCAATAATTTAAAAATGCACTGTGACTAAAAATTCACATAAATATCTGAAGAAAATTCTAACATTACTGAGCAAGATAATCTATTCTAAATTGCAGAATATAAATTTCATATATTCTGTGAAAACAATACTGTTATTGTTCATTATTTTTTGAATACCTTAAGCTTAAATGGTAACTTTTTATTAGCATCTTAGTGATTCTGTAATTAACAGATACTCAGTGATATATGAAAAGAATGAGATACATTTTGAAAATCTGACAGTGACCAAGACAGCTTAACATTTCCCTCAGCTTGACTAAAATTTTACCTATGCCTTTTTCTGACTCTAGGCCCTGACCTTTCTTTTCTTCAAGCAGCAACTTTCAACTGGTGTGCCACAAGAATTTTTGAAACATGCAATATCTGACAAATAAAAACATGACAACAGCCAAGAACACAACAATAGCCATCTGGTATGAATGAATCAAAATTATACCTATTTTTTGGTCAGATGGGCAAAATATATGTTTAGGGTGCAATGGAATTTTAGTAATTAGTTTATATGTGCCATGAGGTGAAAAAAGGTTGACAAGTGCTGTCTTACATTTACTTTAGGAAACTTTTGACAACTCTTTCTCTGCTCCTTTGATTAAATCTTTTTAAAACCTTCTAGCCAGTTTAGCAAGCTAGGAATGTCTTTCACAAGGACCTGGAAGTCATCCTTTAGAAATTTAATTGTCCAGGAAGATAGAACCCCTGTCAGTCTCTGTAGAAGTGTAGAAGTCTAATATTCATAGTTAACCTGCTCTGAGTTGTAAAACTGTCTGCTGTCATGAAGATAGGGGAAAGTTTTACTTTTCCTTAAGGTAAGGCTAATTAGCAAACAGATAACCTTTGATTCCTCCCCTCCAGCTTTTTTTTTTTAATGTGTTTTATTGATTATAATATTACATTTGTCCCAATTTCCCTTCCCTCTGCTGCCCTCCACCTTGTGGTCCCCCTCCCTCCAGTTGTCCCCCCCTTTTAGACCATGTCCATTGGTTGTGCATATAGTTCTTCTCAACCTCTCTCTGTCTATTCCATCCCCTCCTACCATGATCCTTAATTCCTATATCATCTCCCTCCCTCTCCCCATTCCCCCTCCCTGTTGACCTCCCCCCAATATGTTCCCCGTACCTATAGTTCTTTTTCCACTCTCGTTGCCTGTTTAGTTTGCCTTTGTTTCAATTCCCTAGCTTCTGTTGTTTCTTGTGATGCAGTTTTCATTTTAGATTTCATAGTTTTGATCCTCCTTTTTCTAAACCAGTCCCTTTAACATCTCATATAACAGTGGTTTGGATCTAATGAACTCTTTCAGTTTTATTTTGTCCTGGAAACACTTTCTCTGCCCTTCTATTCTGAATGACAGTTTCGCTGGATAGAGTATTCGTGGTTGTAGGTTTTGGATTTTCATTACTTTGAATATTTCTTGCCAGTCCCTTCTTGCCTGCAGGGTCTCCCTTGAGAAGTCAGCTGATAGTCTAATTGGGACCCCTTTGTACATGATTCTTTTCTTCTCTCTTGCTGCTTTTAAGATTCTCTCTTTATCTTTAATTTTTGACATTTTGATTATAATGTGTCTTGGAGTGGTTCTCCCTGGGTCCAGTTTTTTTGGAATTCTCTGTGCTTCCTGGACCTGTAAGTCTATTTCCTTCCCCAAGTTTGGGAAGTTCTCCTTTATTATATTTTCACTCAATTTTTCAAGTTCTAGTTTGTCTTCTTCATTCTCTGGCAAGCCAATGATTCTTATGTTGGGCCTTTTATAGCTGTCCCAGAGGTTTCTGATCCTCTCATCGTTGCTTCCCGTTCCTTCTCTATATTCTGGTTTGTTGAAATGAACTCTGGATTTTTTTTCCTCACAATCTGTCTCGTATGTGGTTTTGTTCCTTTCGTTATGAGTGTTTTTCGCTTCTTTCTCATATTTTTCCAGATCTTTTGTTAATTCTGTAAGCCACCTGATAACAATGGCCCTGAACTGAGCCTCTGACAGGTTTCTTATTTGTTCATCTGTCAGATTCCTCATCTGTTGCCTTGTGAGTTGTGCCACCGGGATTTCTATAGTTGTCTGCCTCATTTTGACAGATGCGTTTTGTTTTCTTGGGCCGGCTGTAGGGGGCAGTGCCTGTGTACTCGTCATGACCCAGCGACTGGCGCCGTTCCGCAACCTTTCTCGCTGCGCCATGGTGCTTTGTCGTCACAACCCAGCGACCGGGGCCTGTCCGCAACCTATTTTGCAGCCCTGTGGCACTTTCTTTGGGGGCGGGGGTCCAAGATGGATTCACACAGTTATTCCGCTAGGAGACCAGGATCCGTCCTCCCGCCCCCCTGGGCCTCACTGTTCGAGGCGATGTGGTGGCTGCTTCTCCCAGCGTTGGGGTCGCGAGCTGCCGGGGTTCGACTGCAGCCGGGATTGTCCTCCCTGCCGCTGTCCCGGGTGCGATCGCAAACAGCACTGCCCCCTTTCGCTCGTCCTACCTGCCCAAAGGGCGCCGCTGGTTTATAACTTCATACGTTGGGCTTCCATGTAGCTTTATTTTCTGGAATTTCTTGTTACCTTTTGTTTTGAAGTAGTTGTAATCCTCTTTAGTTGTAGAGGGAGACCAAGCGTGTCCGTCTAAGCCTCCATCTTGGCCAGAAGTCCTCCTCCCCTCCAGCTTTTAAAAACCTTTTTGGCCCTTGTTTCAGCAAAGTTGATCTCAAACTGGGTTTTTATCTCTCTCTCCTATTTCAAGAGCCTTGAATAAAATCTTCATTGCATGTTTCAATTTATCTAGTGTATATATATATATATATATATTTAATATATATATATATATATTTTTTTTTGCTTTGACAACAGCTTTGTATTGTACCTGAAAAAAAGTATGTTGAAATATTGCAATATCAATTCTTATATAGATCAGAAAATTGTCACATTTTTGTTTTATATTAGCGAGTGACTTAGCAGTAATTGTGCAACATTTCTTACCTTTAAGACTGATAACTGGGTAGCAGATTAGAGATATGTCGGAAATTAGAACCTCCTTCAAAGAGTCAAAAAGATTCAAAAAGGACATTTTATCTCAATAATCACACAAGGATTGATGTTCAAAAATGATAACAGTGTCAACCACAATGACTCTCCAAATTCTAGTGAGCATAAATTGTGACTCTCTCAATTAAATTTTCACAAAACATCTTGTGAGATTATTAGAAGGTGCCAACTATTTGCTTATCTTAAATTGTTTTTATTCATCCTTGCATTATTATCTTTTATAACCAGAGTGTACAAACAGCTGAACTGAAATATTTCATGACACCATACCATGGTTTGGATCTGAGAATGTATGTTTCTTTTCCTTTTTATCAGTCAGAGAAATTATTAGTAGACTGTAAACATATTGGATTTTCCTTTTTAACTGCATAATTTAGCAAAAATCTGAATATTCTCTATATCTGTAGCCTAAACTTACCTGACAGGTTTAATATGTCCTGTGTTCATTCTGAAAGAGATCTTGGGGTTTACCTTAAATGATAGGGAATCAAAAATCCCTTGAAAGTATAATCAAGTTATATCTGCTCTTCCCGACCATATTACATGTCCATAAAATATTAAGAGGTTCAGATCTCTCCTACAACTTCTACTTTTAACCCAAGAAAGGATTCTTCATACAACCTCCCCCTCTTGTGAATTTGTATAAATTATGAAACTGAGCAAAATTAAATAACTCTTTAGATCGGTCTTTTAATGTCTCAGAATTAGGGCTGGGAGGCTGGTCCCTGGTTTCCAAAATGTGCACATTCTAATATCTTGCCATCAACAATAAGTTTAAACATTGACTTTCTTACTTTCAAGTCCTCACAGGACCACAGGACTGACAGGATTTAATTTGTGTTGATAGGACTTCAGGTTCTTGGAATGAAAGTATTTCAGCATTTGTTCCTTTTGTTCAGAGTCCTAACTCTGCGTGGACTTCCCTCAAATGATGTTTCCTCCATTTTCTTGATCATTTGGGTCTTTCTACTCTGACCACCATTTTTCTACGTTGATGTGAAATTTGGGTTAATTGTCATAATAATGCACAGTAGATGAATACAAGTGAAAACTGTTTTCAACAATCTGTATTATATATTTAAATACATATAGCTTTGGAGAAAAAATAATAAATTTTTTTTAAAGTTTAAGAAGAATCAAACTGAGGTTGTGGTGGGGTGAGGTGGGAAAGTCTTCCTGGTATTGCTTAGATTACAATGTTTCAGAATGCCTCTTTTTAAAAGATGACTTTTGGAAGAGGTTTTAAATGACTAGTAGAGCAGATTTGATTAAGCCTCTCTTCTACTTTCCCAAGAAACAAGTTCTCTTTTGATTTTTTAAGAAGTTGTTGACAAACACTAGCTTTTTGCTTTTCAACTTTAAATTAAAAATTTCCAAATATTTTAGTAATTTATGATCACTGGATGTGTTCAATAAGAGAATTTAAGAGCAAAGAAAAAAAAACCCATCTTACCTATTAATATATATTTTATGTTCTCCCCTTTGAAATGAGCTCAATATGCTAGAGAACAAACATGCATTCACAGCTCTACAACTTTGATCTCACATGTATGCAGACACTATTGAATTAAACCACAAGAAACAAAGTTCCAAGTGCCTGAATTTGGTCTTTTTATTCTTTGATCCAGAATTATAAACTATTACATTTGCATTATATTTTAAATAATTGTGACAGTAATAATAGTGATGAAAACCCAAACAATCCATTTATGTATTAGAAGTTATACCTTCTGATGAATTCAAGCTTTATCATATTAGGAAAATTTCATTTATTTCAGCAAATAAAATTAAACTTGCATTTGAAAAAAGTGTTTCAATCTTTCATTAAACAACATTTGCCTAAGGTCTTCTATAGGGTAATGCTAAAGTTATTTGTGGACTTGTATATTGTGAATAAAAATTTAGCATGGCTCCTGAACTCATTTCCATTTTGGAGCATAATATGAATGGAATTAAGACACAGAAAAGATTTAGAAGCAGGCAGGCCACTCCTTGGATACTTGTTGTGCATTCATATGCTTACTTAGGTCTTCTCTAAAATTAAATGTTTACCCAGAGAGGTACAGAGTCATGGAGTCCACACATTTGTAACACCTGTATTCACAGCGACAAATGACTGCTGAGTAATTATTCTTAACAGCTCCGCTGCACCATCCTGGGCCTTCATTTAGGGAGACAGATTTCAGAAAGAAGCTGATTTACTCATGATCACACAGCTCTATGGCCATTGACCTGAGACTCATGTCCAAGATTCCTGAACCTCTGTCAATACCAGGTTATTTCTAATGAGCAAAGCAGAAGTAAGAAACCTTGGCAGTTTACTTGCAAGAACTTTTTGGAAGGTGACATAATATTTAAATAGATCAAAGTAGGGCTAGACTTTGCTCTGAATAATAAACTTGGCAGGTTCCAGATCCTCAATGATCAATTCTCTTGACGGAAATGCTTACTGTGCTAATGCACCCTGGTACTTCCAGGTGGTATCCTCAGCTTTCAAGAAAACTACCTCATCAGTCCCCGCCTCCACCCCCTTCCCCCAGCCAGTAAATAAAAGTTCAATGCTAGGCGTACACAAACATTCCTGGTTAATTTCATCCTTTTAGCCTTCTTTCTATCTCACTTTAGTTCTATGGGTTTACTGTTACTTTATGAAAATTGGAATTCAATAAAACAAACAAACAAACTTGGCAGTTTTTAACTGTATACCCATCCATTATAACACATGAATTGAGAAATAATCATTTGCAATAAAAAACTTAATCCATTTTAAAAATTACAATGCAAATTCCGTGTGCTAAAGTGATTTGCAAACTATCATATAAGAACAGAAAAGATTTGAATTTGAGACTTTCGAACTAAAAAAAATGCTGTTTCCATTCTCTAATTTTATCCTTCTGTGTAAAATAAATGACTTGATTTCCCTGGGACAGATCTGATTTATCCTCATTTTCCTGGTGTCATTATTATTAGTATGCTCTTCATCTGTCAAAAGTGTCTCAGTCTGAGCGATAAAGTCATCTTTCCTTTGGAGCCTCTGATAAACCAAGCCTACGTCTTTAAGTATGCCTATACCATTCACCACAGTGGTATTAATTTCAAACTTTTCTGATGAGGTGGGATACTTTTCTTTCTGTAAAGGAAATTCAGAAATCACTGTGTATACATGCACACATGTACATTTTCCTTCTTTGAGGATTTGTAAATATTCCATAATCTCACAACACAAAAACATAGAGACAGAGATATACTGAGACCCTCCTAGACCCAGTCAAACAGTTAAACCTTCTTCATGTGGTCTTGATCTTAATCTTAAAGCATCTAGCTCATCTGTTTCAGGTAGAATTTTTATTGTTGCAAATCACAGACTCTTGGCTCAGCTTCAGTTAAATCAACAAAATAATTTCACTTATCATATAACTGAGAAGTTCAAATGAATTGGTCTGGAGGGGCATCTTCGAAACCAGAGCCTCCAACGAAATCATATCCTCTCTCTCTCTCTCTCTCTCTCTCTCTCTCTCTCTCTCTCTCTCTCTCTCTCTCTCTCTCTCTCTCTCTCTCCTCTCTCCTCTCTCTCTCTCTCTCTCTCTCTCTCTCTCTCTCTCTCACTCTCTCTCTCTCTCTCTCTCTCTCTCTCTCTCTCTCTCCTCTCTCTCTCTCTCCTCTCTCTCTCTCTCTCTCTCTCTCTCTCTCCCTCCTCTTTCTCTCATTCCATGCACATTTCTCAGTATGGCCTTCATTTTTCTAAAGGAGTCTCATTTACTATGGTGGCAAGCAGATTGTTGACAACTCCAGGCTTAAAATATGCCAGTGAACCTCTCGTTACCAACAGTACTACTAGCAAAAGATCTGGGCTGATTCTTATTGAAATGATTTGGATCACATGCTCATTTCTGAACTAATCACTGTGGTTTGGAGGAGAGAACATTCTCATTTGTCAGGCTTATCATCATGTGTTTATCCTTGGTCTATAAGCTCATATTTCTAACCCAAAAACATAGAGAATTGGAAAATGATGCTTTCCTGAAGGGAATAAGGATGGTGAAGGGGAAATGGATGTTGGAAAAGTAAAAAAAAAAAAAAAAAACAGCTGTGCTGTGCATGCTATTTTGCTTCCTTGCTCAAGACATGTTAATTGGGGGTGGAGCTGGCATAATTAGAAGTATTGTTTTTCCACAAATGAATTAACTTCCGTTGTACATATATTATAGAAAATATATTAAGTATTTCTATGCTTTCTCAGATTTATTTTAACTTGTTCTAAATACGTAGTACATGTGTCTTCAACTTGAGATGTATTTGGCATTTATTTTTGGATCTGATTCTGTCATAACTCTCTGTGTCTAACCCTGGAGGCTATGGTTAACAAATATCCATTTTCTGCTTTGTTTTATGGGACTTATCTAGACCACGCCATATCTGCTTATGTAGGACACCAATGACAATGAGTCTTCTCATCCCTGTTTCACTAGGTACCCTGCTCAACCAGCTTCTTCTATAGTGCATCGCCTATCGTAGGTGAATAGCAAATATTATAAGCCTGTTGAATGACACATATCTATTCCTAGATTTTAGTATGTTCTCTTAATAAACAAGTGATAGAAATAAGATGCATTAGTCTAGGAACAGTGTTTTATAGGAAAAAATCATGGCACAAGGAATTTATATTTTTTTCTGCTAAATAAATTAATATGAACCCAAATCAGTTTATTTATGATACAAAAAGTTATTGTGTTCCCATTTGTGCCAGATCCATATTTTTTTATAGTTAATTACAAAGAGTCCTTGGTCTTAGGGCATAGTTTATTAACCTAGCCACATAGACAGAAAACCATAACTGATGCATGGCAAATGTTATTAATCTTAATTGGACATCAAAATTAAATAGGAAACTTTATCAAAATACACATGCCTCTGTGTACCCACAAAGATTGAGAAGATTTGGAGTGAGACCTGAGTAGTACAGAATTACTAATGTCTTCTCAAATGATTTTTGGAAGACAAGCCTGATTATGTATGGCTACAATATTCAAAGGTATTTTATACAGAATGACTCTAATATCCCATGACCCCTCCCCAAGTCTACATCTTTGAGTAAGTAGTAGTGTGTCCTACCCAGATATGCACTACTCAAGTAATGTTGGAAACAGAGGTTAAAATGAATCAGTAAACATTTTATCCATTTCAACTCTATTGTTCACAGGGTGGAGAAAGCTGTCAGAGATTCCCCAGGATTTATGGAGTATTGGCTTTGTGAGTATAAAATATAGAAAACTGCAGATAAATAAAAGTGGCTGTTAAATATTCTATTTTGTTATGTTGATACTTGTTAGCAACTCCAGACTTAAAATATACTGGTAAACCATGGTGTTCATTTTTGTTGCAATTTTAAATTTAAATATAATATATTTGCCATATGACTGTCTATATGTTCGGCCAGAGACTATTGTGAAAAATCATTAAAATACCGCTGTTATCCAGGGAAGTTATAAAAACCTGTCATTGGAATTCAGATCTCCTATTTCTCTTATTTCTCCTTTTTATTTAAAAGTGGCAGAAATCCAATTAAGAAAAATGGGAATCATTAATTCATATAACTTAGAACAACCAGTATTAGGGGAAACAAATAATGTGCCTTCTCTCTGTTTCCGTAACTCTATCTGTAGGCTCCTAAAATCTATATGAAGTGAGAAGAGAGGATAAAATGGCTACACTAAACTTCAGGTTGACATTATTACAGTTCAGCAATATCAGAGAAAAGAATCTCTTTGCAATTCAGTGTACATAAACTTGAACACAAGGTTCTGATGAGCCTAGCTTATGTCATTAGCCCAGTCCTTGGAACTGCTTACCACGGCCAATCTGTATAACACTGTGATTAGAAGCTCTACCAGAATTACATGGAATATAATGAGGAAAAGCAGTTCCCCTGAAGAAATATGTGTGTGTGTTTGGAAAAAAGAGTTGATACTATATTTTCTCCTGATAGAAGGATGTGAAAATAGATACTGAGTATGGTAAATCAACAGATGCCCACTATACATACTCTGAATACTAATTATTGAAAAAAGAATGTGCCTTTACAATGGGTTTAGTCCCAGAAATTAGTATTCCTCAGCAAAACTTTGTTCTCTGGGATGTTATATGAGAAAGACTGCAGTCTTCACAGAAAAATACTAGCTTAATTTTTTAAAGAAAAGCTCTTATGAACAATAAAACCATATAGAAATCTAACAGTCCCTTTAGTTGTATTAAGAGTATATCCAAAGAATTTGTCTTCATTACAGTTTTCCATTTGTCACCAACATAGTTCCAAATGATGTTATTGTTACCATTGATTATTTTTGACCTGACATATATAATGGAATATTGTTATTATGCTGCCCAGCTCTATCCCAATAGTCCATTACAAAAATGGAAAACCCAAGTAATATAAGCTACCTTCTCTTAATTTTTCTCTTTCTTCTTTTCATCTTCCATTTGAAATCTGCCCACTTCTCTATGTACAAAAATATTTAATATTTCTTAACTGGCAAGTAGAACACAGTTTCTGTCACATTCTTCCACTAAGGAACATGACACATAAAAATGACTTGCACTTTTACGTTTGCTTATTTTAAAAATACTTTGAAATCTCTGAAATCAGGATAAGTTTCATACTTGATATCAAAGAAGATTTGCTAGCTTACCTGTTATTTTTTCTTAAAAATTTCTTTGACTATAATAGTTCAAATTATAATTGACAGGAGCTGAAGAACTATACCTATAACTAATAAGATTAGATTTCCTAGATTTAATTCCTAGTTCTACTTCTTATGAACCATTTGCTTTGGGGAAAATTATTTTGACTTTTTGTGCCTCACTTATCTCATCTGTAAATGGACAATACCATAAGTAATCATGTTACAGAATTGTTATGATAAGTTAATTAGTAATGAATGGTATTAGTGCAGTGCTTAGAATAGTGCCTGGCATGTGTAAGTACTATATATGTTATTCTTATTGTATTATTATTCTCATTATTGTTAGACTGATGTTAAAATTCTTAGTTATAATACTTTCAGTCTTCAGAGAACCCACTTATATAGCAACAGAAGAAACAGAGTCTCAATCTTGGAATGGAGATAGTTGTACTTTTTAACCCAACTGGTTATAAAATATATAACTCAAAGTGGACTGATAAAGCATTATACAAAAGAGCACATATTTTGTTTTAAATTTTAAAAAATCAAAAGGAACTATGAGGCTAATAGTAGGAAAAGTGACATTAACTAACTGAAGGTAATATACTATCATCAGTAGTATGAAGTTTAGTCAGAAAATAACTACAAATTGAATTTTTAAGAAACCTAAAAAAATAACACCTCTGCTTCTGATTAACCACCGATGTTTTGGTACAAAATCTAAGGGTTTTATTTTCTCCTGCATATTAGAGTCAGCTGGAATAATTGTGCACCTTGGGGGTGCACTGACACCACAGCAGTGATAGAACTTGATTACTTCACTAAAACTGAGTGGATTGTCTACTGTTGAGCCTTACTTGATACAAGTTGAAATCATGCAGCTACTGAACACATTACTCTAGCAATGATATGCCATGATGCAAATACAAGGGAGTTATTCTGAGAGAAAAAAAAGTAATTTTTTGAAATATTGAAATATATTTTGAGGGAAATTACTTTGAACATAAAACAATTAAAAACACTTTGACTTTATATAAGTCCACTTATCTTAGAAAGTAAACAGTTATGTCTGGACTCTTTAGAAATATCCATTCATTATGTGGAATATTTTTCCTGATTTGCTTTTGTCACTGTCAATTGTTGATTTTTTTTTTTCCTGCTCTAGTCAATATAGGATTCTTATTCCCAAAAATCAGTTTGGTAATATATGTTTGAAGGTTGGTTGGCATAATAACATGCTTTCAATTGATAGGAAAAAATTAGTGCACATTTCTGTAAGTGAAAGACTGTCAAATACATTATAATTATATATGCATTTGTGTGCATGTTTCTATATGACATGTACTCAGAAACATTGAAAATGTTTTTTATGTCTTAATACCTAGTAATTTTGTATAGTATAACCTTAGCAGGAACAAAGGGGAACATCCACCGCATATAACACTGAACACACAACATAGACAAGCTTTAAAATCTGGCAAAGATTTTAAAGAGATAATCAAATCTTCTTGATAGAGGGTTCCACATTTAATTGATTATCCAATTTTAGCTTATTTGCACACCAGACTCCATGGTGACATGATGTTGTCATTTATGCATTACTATAGTTGTAATAACTAACTTGGGATTGAGAATATGTGAAAATAGTTTATGAAGAGCATGGTGAGAATGTGTCATTAAAAAAAAACAAAAACTTTTTTACCCTGAATAGCCACGGCAATATTGAGGAAGAAGAACACAGTAGGAGGAATCACAATACCTGATATCAAACTATACTACAAGGCTACTGTAATCAAAACAGTCTGGTACTGGCATAAGAACAGACATATAGATCAATGGAACAGACTAGAGAGCCCAGAAATAAACCCAGGTCTCTATGGCCAATTAATATTTGACAAAGGGGGAAGGAACATAAAATGGAGTGAAAAGAGCTTCTTCAACAAATGGTACTGGGAGAACTGGACAGGGACATGCAAAAAAATGAAACTAGACCACCAACTTACACCATACACCAGAATAAGCTCAAGATGGATCAAAGACTTAAATGTAAGTCATGATACCATAAAAGTCTTAGAGGAAAACATAGGCAGGAAAATCTCAGGTATACCATGTAGCAATATTTTCGCCAATATATTTCCTAGAGCAAAATAAATAAAGGGAAGAATAAACAAATGGGACTACATCAAACTAAGGAGTTTCTGCTCAGCAAAAGAAAATATCAGCAAGATGAAAAGGGATCCAACCATACGGGGAAACATATTTGCCAATGATACCTCAGACAAGGCTTTGATCCCCAAAATATATAGAGAACTTATATGACTCAACACCAATAAGACAGAAAATCCAATTAAAAATAGGCAAATTACCCGAACAAACACTTCTCCAAAGAGGACATACAGAAGGTATGCATAAGCATATGAAAGAATGTTCAACATCACTTTCCATCATAGAGATGCAAATTAAATTCACAATGAGATACCACCTCACACCTGTCAGAATGGCCATCATCAACAAATCAACAAACAACAAGTGCTGATGAGGATGTGGAGAAACAGGAAGCCTAATGCATTGTCAGTGGGAATGCAGACTGGTGCAGCCAGTATGGAAAACAGCAGTATGCTTAGCAAAATAAGCCAGGCAGTGAGAGACAAATACCACATGACATCACCTAATACAGGAACCTAATGAACAACACAAACAAATGAGCAAAATAGAACCAGAGGCATGTAAACAAGGACCAGACTGACTGTGACCGGGGGAAGGGGCGAGGAGAGAAGTGGGGAAAAAGAAGGGTCTATTCAAGGAACTAGTATAAATGACCCATGGACATGGACAATGGGGTAACGAGGTAGAAATGGACAGTGGGAGAAGGGATGGGCCGGGTGGGGGACAAGCAATGGGGGGAAAGTGGGACAAAAGTAATAGAAAAAAATAACAATAAATAAATTTAAAAAAATTAAAAAATGAAAAAAGAAAACAACTTTTTTTACACTGACCCATGGAGGATATGGAGAAAAGTTCAGCATCAGTCTTCAGTTTCTCCTTACCAAGGATCGCATCATAACCCTTACCCTTCATGACAGTGAAAATTGTTCTCCATGAATTGGGTTCATCACTTTTTAAAAGATTTTATTTATTTATTTTTAGAAAGAGGGGAAGGGAGGGATGGAGAGAGGAGAAGAGAAACCTCCACTGGTTGACTCTCACACACCTCCAACAGGGGAACTGACCCACAGCCCAGGCATGTGCCCTGGCCAGAAATGGAACCAGTGACCTTATGGTTTGCAGACTGGCACTCAATCCACTGAGCCACACCAGCCAGGGCTGGATTTATTATTTTCCTCTTTCCATATTGTATTGAATACCATCTTCTCTTGGACATCTGATCCTTTTTTTCTTGGTTCTAATTAGAGGCAGAATGTAATTTTTGCATTGCAGAATCTAGCTGGGTGTTTGCAGACATTGATAATTTGTCATACTTTAGAAGACAAATGTAAGGGTTTTAGTATAGCGCTTTTTCAAATTGATTTCCATTAAAGAATTTTCTTCCTTTAAAACGATTTTTCAAAATACTGGTAGCCTGCTTCCTACTGATGGCAAGAATGTATGTGTGAAGCTTTAGTTCTTTGTCCTTGAGCCATTTCTCTGTTTATTGGCATCAGGTTCTTCTCTGCTCTCATTAACATTCTCCACACACATAATCCATGAAAGTTCAGTTTAAAAACATTTTGCTGTTGTTGGAAAAATAATTTTTTGTTTGACAACAATACCAAAAGTGTTTGCTCACAAATATCATCATTTATGCATTCATGCCAATATAACAGAAGATATATGTACTAAAGTCTGTAAAATAAGTGGAATACTATTATTATTTAAGTAAACAATTACTCTACACTCGACTTCCAACATCATTGTAGAATATGTTATCTTAACTAAAAAGGGAATTTTGAGTTTTCATAATTGTATCCACATCAGGGAATTTAGTGGGAAATACACAATTCTGGTGACTTCAGCTTCTTAACTTGAAAAAATACTAATTAGAAACTAGAAAAGAAAATGGAGTTATTTAACTGGGAGGTAGTAGTAGGGGACTGGCAGACCCATCTAAAATTGTACTGACACATATAAGACTGCGATTTTAATATTTATACGTGAGGTACAACTGAGTGTATCTGTAAATTTATACATGCTTTTAAAGGGATCTGTTACCAAGGAATGTTTAAGAAATATTCTGGTCAATTAAATAGAGACAGAATGAATACAGGAATAGTCACTATGAAAATACTGGGTTGGCCCAAAATTTCTTTTCTTTTCTTTTTTTTTTTCTGTAAGATAGCTCTAGTAGCAGTTAGTTGTCTTTAACTTCATTTGAAACAATTTTGTTAGACTGCATTGTGACAGTTATCATATCAGCATGCATTAAAAAAAAACTTATCAAACTTGGTGAATTTTTGTGTAGCTATTTCAATATTCATAGAAGAAAATATGTAACAGTTTCAGTATATTTTGCTTTATTGTTTCAGGAAAGGTAAAAAAAATGCAGCTGAAATTTCAAAAATAAAATCTGTGCAGTGTATGGAGAAGGTGCTGTGACTGATCAAATGTGTCAAAAGTAGTCTCAAAGTTCCACACTGCAGATTTCTCACTGGACCATGCTCTATGGTCAGGTGGACCAGTTGAAATTGATAGTGATGAAATGGAGACATTAATTGAGAACAATTAGCATAATGCCACATGAGAGAGAGCCAACATACTCAAAATATCCAAATTAATGAAGTCATTGGTGAAAATGAATAATGTATATTTTATTTTATAGATAAAACTCAAACAGACTTTTTGGCCAACCCAATATAAATGAGTTGAGGAATGAAGCTAAGAAAATATATTATGCACATGATAAAGGAAATATATGTTTACATGTAAACAAGTAAAATAGCTAGAATCTGCTAAATGTTCCATTAACTTTTAAAATTCCGACTTATCAAGCATTGAATTTTTACCAGATTAGGTAAAAAATAACTTTTAGGTCCAACAGTGGAAAAATAACCCTTATACTTTGTTGGTTCTCTGTATGTTCTGATAACAATATTTAAAGTTTGTGAAAGTTAATCATTGTAGGCCTCAGTTTCCACTTCTATAAAATGGAAAGAAAAATAAATAATGGCATCATATACTTAGGAGGATTACATGAATAAATGTAGGGAAGGCTGTGCTTAGGACAGGTCTTAGAACTTGCTAAATTCACTATAAATATTAACTGCTCTTATTAAGAAAGAATAGATTATGCCTTTTTCCTGAACATCTTCAGAAAATTAAAAAAGAAAATATTTCTGTAGTCTATCATTTAGGTTGCATTGTGGTATTTGAATGGGTTTCTTAAGAACTAGATAATTTGTCATATTTTGGAACACAGATAGCATCTTAGAGTTTCCAATCTAATCCAGAATTCTAATAACAAGTCAGAGAGTGTCACTCTGATAACACCAGGAAAGACCATGTGAGGAGGATGAAAAAGCAAGCTGCAGACTTGGAGAAATATTTGCAAACTACCTATCTAACCTAGAACTAGTATCTAGAATATTTTAAAAAATAAGAATTTCAACAGAAAAAGAAACCTATTTTAATTAGAAAATAAGCAAAAAACAGGAACATAGCTTTTACTTAGAAGGATATACAGATGGTAAATAAGCACATTAAATGATTTTTAGCACCATTAGCCATCAGGGAATTTCAAATTAAAACCACAAGGGGATATCACCTCATGCTTATCAGAATGACTAAAATAAAAATTGTGACATCACCAAATTCCGGTAAGGATGCAGAGAAATTGAATCACTCATACATTGCTGTTGGAAATGTAAAATGCTATAGTCATTCAGGAAAAGAGTTATGCAGTTCCTTATAAAGCTAAACGTGCAACTACCATATAACCCAGCAATCGCTCCCTTGGACATTTATCCCAGATAAATAAAAATGTCTGTTCACATAAAACCTGTACACAAATGTCTATAGCAGATTTACCCATAATCGCATAATCATGGAAACTATCCAGATGTTCTTCAAAGAACAAATGGTTAAATAATACGTGGCATATTCATACCATGAAATACTTCTTAGCAATAAAAAGGAACAAATGACTGACACACACAACTTGGATGGAACTCCCGGGAATTATGTTGAATTTTAAGAAAAGAGAGAGAGAGACAATCTGAAAACACCATGTATGGTTCTATTCACGTAACAGTGTTCAGATGACGCTGTTATGAGCTGAGTCATGCCCCCTCAAAATTTGTATGTTGAAGACCTAACTTGTAGTTCCTCAAAATGTGATTGTATTGGGATAGGACTTTTAAAGAAGTACTGTAATGAAGATAAAATGAAGCTGTAAGGCAGGCCCTAATGTCTAATTGGAATTCTTATAAGAAGAGGAAATGTGGACACACAGTGAGTGACATCAGGAATGCATGCTTTCAAAGAAACATGGAGACAGAGACAGACAACAAGAGGCCTCAGGGAAAAAAAAATCAAGCCTGCCAACAACTTATCTGGGACTTATAGCCTCTTAGGATTTCATGGTCTCATAATTGTTGTGATGGAATTATTTTCTATTTTGGCTGTTTGGTGGTAGTATACTAACTATGTATATTTATGATAAAAGTTTATAGAGCTAACACATATAACACATACAAATGAACACAAACAAAACTGGGGAAATCTGAAAAAGACTGGTAGATTGTATCAAGGTCAATACCTTGGTTGTGATAATATGCTACAATTATGCAAGACATTACATTTAGGGGAAACTAAGTAAAGAGTACACAGGATCTATGTATTATTTCTTACAATTGCAAGTGAACTTAAAATTATACTAACAAACATTTTTAATAAAATTGATATTTTTTAAAATAAGGGCCCTGAATCTTCATTATTTATAGTTATTTTTATAGTTTGTGTTGTTATTTTTATCATAAATGTTTTACCATCTGTTTAGACATAATTATTCAAAACTAGACAATGACAAATGGTCTTTATTTGAGGAAAGTAAAGCTAATTCAATAACATCAGTCTATCAATTTAGTTTATTGTAAATTATGGAAGAAAAAGCATATTTTATTATTTTAGCTTGAATATCAGCCAACAAATTCTAGTATATATGTGAAATGTAACTTGCCTATAAACAGTTATTTATTCATTTTTGTTTGTTTAAAATTATCGTGGATTATATTTGGAGTTCTACATTTTACCTCATGGCAGGAATTTAATCCAAGTCCTTTCAATTCTTACCAGTTTTTTCAGGGTGGAAGGTGGGGTATTTGAGGACTCTGTGTCATGGTGGGGAAAGGGAATACTAACTTGTCTTTGATATCTAAACACACCGATTCCTTTGAGATGTACATTTTACCATTTTGCACTCAGTCTTTTATCAAAATAACTTTCAGGTAAATCATCCCTTTTTACCTACAAAAGGCCTCCGTTGTTTCATGTTTCTCTTAGTAAATGTCATTCCACTCTCAAGGGTACAGAAAATATTTGCTTGCTTCCATTGCTCTTGTATCTCTTTGGGTCTACGTCTGTTAAACTTTATGCAGCTTTTTAAGACTCTGAACTTCCTCAAGTCTATTCATAGGTGAAGGAGATATCATCCCACTATATCTGCCCTGGGATGGAAGCCAGTTTCAAATCTACATGCAGAAACACTCTACATAGTGATATCTTCATGAATTTTCTATTGCTTTGTAAAGAAATTACCTCAAACTTAGAGGATTAAAAATAAAAGCATATTACATCACATTGGACCAGGAATCCAGGCTTAGCTGTTTCTCTGGCTCAGGGTCTCTCACAAGGCTGCATGCAAGATGTATTCCAAGGCTGTAGTAACTTTAAGCCACCTCACATGACTGCCTCAGGTCCTTACATTCCATTAGCTAGAGACTGGTTCCTTTACTTGTGGGTTACTCCATAGGGCAGGCAACTCACAACATGGAAGCTTGCTTCCTTCAAAATGAAAGCTCCAAGAAAGAGAAAGAAGAGAGCTAGCACAATGGAAGCAATAGCCTCAGAAATGACATCCTAGTAATTTTGACATATTTTATTAATAGAAGGCAGTTTCTAGGTCCAGTCCACATTCAAAGGAATAGGATTACTCAAAGGCATGACTCTCAGTGTTACGGATCTCCGGGGGTCATCCCTGAGGCTGCCTACCACACACTAATCAACTATCCACATGCTCTGCCTGCAGCCTGTGCAAAGGGGAAATCTGGACTCTTGCTGCTTTCCCAGGAAAGCCATAGATCTCTGCTCTGAAATAATAAGAACTTCAGTGTCTTGTTGCTCTTCAGCCTCTTCTCCCTCTTCAAACACATAAACAAATTGACCCAAGGATAAAGGGAAGTCAGAGTATGGAAACACAATTCTGTGTTTCCACCCAAATTTATCATTTTCTTTATTCCTGAGAGTTGTTATTTAACAAGTAAGGTAGCTTGCTTCCTCGTCTATTTTCTAAATCTCTTCGTACCTTGAATCTTTCAAGGCTTGTATTTTGAAACCTAAGAGCATAGCATCAACTTTCTTGATTTCCTTGTTCTGCTGTGTCCTCATTTCTTTGAGGAAGTGAAATAGAATAGTCTAGATCCTGCTTACATAGGAGAAATATCATGGAATAATTTAAAGAATGAAGGGGAAAGTAAGCATACCAAAATGCATCAAATTTTTATTTCATCATATTATGAGGTCTGTCCAGAAAACACTCAACCTTTATTAATACAATGAGAATGGTTTGTGTGGCATAGATGTAACCTAGCAGCCAAGGAGAATGGACTGAAATATGCATGTGTGAATAATGACGACTTCACTACACATTGAGTGAGCACGTATATTGTGTGGCTGTTACATTCAAAATGACTGAGTAGAGAAATGAATCTGTATCAAATTTTCCATTAAGCTTGAACATTGTTCTGCAAACACTATTCAGATAATTCAGAAGGCCTCAGCTATGGGCAACTGGTGATTGGCAGCTTCATCACAACAGTGTGCCCGCTCATGCATCACATCTTGTGCAGAGTTTTTTGGTGAAACATCAAATCACCCAGGTGACTCAGCCCCACTAAAGCCCAGATATGGTGCCCTGAGACTTCTGGCTTTTCCCAAAACTAAAATCACCTTTGAAAGGGAAGAGATTTCAGACCATCGATGAGGGTAGGAAAATACAATGAGGCTACTGATGGCAATCGGGAGAACTGTGTGAGGTCCCACGATGTCTACTTTGAAGGGGACTGAGGTATCATTGTCCTGTGTACAATGTTTCTTGTATCTTCTTCGATAAATGTCTCTCTTTTTCATATTACATGGGTGGATACTTTCTGGACACACCTCATATTTTTATAAAAAATTTTAAAAATCCAAAAGAGGATTTTAATATTCAAAGTCTCTAAATAATTTCTTTCAAAGAAAAGATCTATAAGATAACTTACTGAAATATTGTTAAATACTTTTCACAGAAAATTCTACACAAATTATTTTTATGATAATATTAATATTTATTTCTCTTCAAAGTAGAAAGAAGTCTTAGCTAATCACTGCCCTCATTGCTAACCAAACATTTTTAGAAGGTTCTAGCTAATGCAAAGGCAAGAAAATATACTGGGGAGAGAAAAATTAAATATATTTTTACATGCAGATGACATGACTTTATCTGGAAAACTGAAGAAACTATTAAAACCCAAGAATTTGGTAAGAAGACAATAACAATATTTGGAAATGGTATAGACAGATATACTTAAAGACCATTTATTATATAGGTATGTATGATTTAAGAGAACTACACATCTCTAGAGGCCATTCCAAAGTTGAGAACTTGAATATGTTTGCATACAAATAACTCATAGTCCATTATATTGTGAAACCCTTCAATTCACCAATAGAATTCATTTTAAAGTAACCAACAAAGAAAAATAACTTTTTTTAGGTCTTTTAAATACAAATAACTGTGTTCAGATCTTTGATGAATTCCTCTGCTTCCTGGATACTCCTAATTCTGTTTCCCTTGTGACTCATATTTATTTTCTTCTTCTCTTATTCTATTTCTGGCCTGTCTACATTTAGCCACTTCTTAAATATAGAGATTTTCCAAATTTCTTGCCTTGTCTTTTCTTTTTTTTTTCTCTCTATTCACCATTGCTACTATGAATATCACTTCTAATCTCATTCAGTCATGTACATTCACAACTTCAGAGGATCCTTTCATTGAATAATATTCACATCCTCAACAAGACCTCTCCTGAGAATTCCAGTCCTACCATATACTATAGCCCATGGATGCTCTGTATGATACGCAACTCAAATTTTACATGTGTAATACTTAACACACATCCTCATTCTCCTGAAAACAAAAACAAAAACAAAACTTAACTCAGTTTATTATCATGACAGCAGTATGTCCAATAAGATCAATATTCACTACCTTCTCCCACAGGTTTACATGATTAAAAGCATTATGAACTCAGTTCTTTCTTTATCCTCTTTATTCTATCTCTTCAATATTGCTAAAATCACTCCTGATTTTGCCATTCCCACTGCCATTTTTTTTCAGATCTCTTTAACTCTCACATAGACTATTAAAAGTGTTTTGTTGATAGGTTCTTCTCTCACCAGTCTTGGCCTCCAGTGCATTCTGATACTCATGGCCAGATTTGTCTTTCTAATGAGACATGTAATTCCATCAGATATATTTAAAGCAAAATAAAACAACAAACAACAATGAAGTTCAACCAAATCTCATTTCCTGTACATTAGGGTCTAAGCAACCAAACCTGGCAATTCATGCCTATAAAATATATCCCATTAATCCTATCTCTTCCAAATCTAATCCTCAACTCTAAGTTCTAGTCAAAGTGAACTACTTGCTTGTCTCTCTGCACAAACTATTCTTCCCCATCTCTTAGAAATGATTTATAAGTCCCCTGCATCTTCAATTCCCTTCTTTGTCACATGCTATAATTCACCCATTCTTTACGTACAGCTTAAATGCTATCTTTTTTAGTGAGATTCTCTAGCCAGAAGTAACCTAAACATTCTCTGAACTGTACTAGCAATTTAACTGCGGTATTTTTATAGCATTTACTCATCTATTTTATATTAGAGTTATTTCATATATTATATTTCTACCCTATTTGACCCTCAGTTTTTTAGAGTCAGGAAGTATGAGTTAGGACTTCTGAGCCTCTTAGTTCAACAAAGTCCTTTTCATGTAGTAGATATTAAGTGCCTATCATTAAATAAGTTGTTTCTAAAAGTAAACTGATTAGAATAATTTTGCTAAATTACTGCAAAAATGGATTTTGGTAGGTGTTTGTTAAGGCTTAAAAACTTTGAATTTAAAGTAAAGATTGTTTTCCTACTTAACAGGTTTCAGCTGAGAGTTTTATTACTACTCTTAGTTTGGACTCCATTAAAACTAAGATGTATTTTGAAAGCTTTGGAAGTGAAAATTTTTTTCCTGAAGCCATTTCTTAGACTTGATTTTTAAGCATCAAATGCTTGTAGAGCCAATATACTGAGACAGAACCTTTGAAGAAATTTCGAATAACTTTTTTAGCAGTCTACATTTTTCTACCACGTTTTGGTCATATTCTCAAGTTGGACTCCCTCTCCTTGGAACTCAGAGTGGAGAACAAGGGAAGAAAGCTCCACTTTATTTTCAGATGTGGAAAAAGAGAGCCAAGACCTCCAATGATGAAAGGCCATATAATGATAATAAATCCAAAGTCAACAACTGGTAGAAGATAAGAAAACCAGATTCTTGATGCAGACTTAGTAAGGAGACTTTTAAAGTTATGCTAGTTATAATAATTATTAGTATTTTATCAACCCTACTTTTGTGGGACAGAAAATTAATCTTATTTAATATTTGTAATAGCGCACGACATAGGTAATATTTTCATCATTTTACATTGGTGAAACTTGGTGCTCAAAGAGATCAAGCTTGTGTGCTTCAGAATTTTATAAAATGGGATCTAAATAGTGACTGTGCTAATAACTATGTGAATAATTTACATCTTTGTTTTTCCTATATGTAAAAAAGAGGTATTAATACTTACATCACACATCTATGTGATGGACTGAATTTAAAGTGGCCCTTGTGGGCTTTACCACCTGATTTTCTTGCTCTTGTATAATTTCTTTCAGTGTGAGGGAGATCTGTAACTTGCTCCTATAATAGAATATGGCAAGAGTGATGGGATGTCACTACCATGACTACATAATCTCATATAAATCTCCATCTTATTAAAAGACTTACTTTAGAGTCCTGCTATCCTTATTGGCTTCATGAAGAAAGCAGTCATGTTTTGGGAGGACCACGTCACAGAGAACAGTGGGTTGTCTCTGGAAGCTGAGGACCTCAGTCTTACAAACACAAGGACCATAAGCTTGGAAGAAAACTATAGTTTTAAATGAAACTGTAGTCCCTGCTGGCACCTTGATTGCAGGCCTGTGAGGTACTGAGGCAGAAAACCCAATTAAGCTGTGCTTAAACCATAAACTGACAGAAATAGTGAGATAATAAATGTATCTTGTTTTAAGCTTTTGAGTTTGTTGTAATTGTTATGCAGATTTGATGTCTAAATGTGGGTGCTCTTGTAAAATACCTAAAAATGTGAGAGTAGCTTTGGAATCAGGTAGTAGGCACAGGCAGAAATAATTTTGAGGAGTGTGATAGAGAAAGCCTAAATTTCTCTGAACAACTGTTACTAGAAATTTAGGCCTGGAAGATAATGCTGGTGAGGAGTCTAAAGAAGAAAGGGACATATTTTTTGAAACTGGACAAAGGAAGATCCTTGTTACATAGTAACTGGCAACTTAATAAAATGACCTCCTGCAGCCATATGGGAAGCAGACTTGAAGTATTGAACTTGTCATATAGCTATGGAGATTTCTAAAAAAAAGTGTTGAAAATGCCACCCTAATTGCTTCTTGCTGTTTATAATAAAATGTGAAAGGAGAGAGACTAATTGAGAGATGAATTAGTAAACAGAAAGAAAACAGGGTGTGATGGTTGAAAAATCCTCAGTCTCTCAACATGGCAAAAGCTATTAAAAGTAATAAATTGCTTTTGAGAATGTGGCATAGAAAAAAGGTATGCTTCTATAACCTTATGCTGAAACAGGTCACTCTATTCAGTCACACAGAACCCTTTCAAGGGATTAAGCATGTTCCCCACGTATCCTCTCAAACCACAAGGTCTCTGGTAATCTTTGGGAATTGCTCCTCAGTCATATCAAACATAGCTAAAGGTAGAGAAGTTATTGTTATGAAAAATAATGTGGATGTGGCCTTTATACAACTAAATGACAATTGAAATACATTGCAGACCTCTAAGGTTCTTGAGAAAACTGTTTCAGCAGAGATACTGCCATATTAGACTGAAAATGAGAGAGAGTAAAAAGTGGCAGGACCCTGTGGGACCCTCAAAATACTATTGGTGCAAAGCAGGTTGATAAATCTATTCAGCTGCAAACACATACAAACCATGTTTTACAGTTCTTTGCTTGTGGACTTTAAGTGAGATGGGAGCAGCTATTCAGAAGGGTGCAATTTTTTCCATTGACAGAATTCACTGGAAGAACTACTGGTAAGGAATGTGTCATCTACCTTATGTTTGCGAAGCTCTTCATAACTTTCTGATAAGAGTATTGTCAGTATTTTCTGAAGGAGATGGTTTATTTCATGGCTTCCCTTGCTAATGCAGCAGGCAGTATAGGAAGTAGAGAAAAGAACAACCAAAGCGACTTTTGTGACTGATAGTTATTACAAAAGACTATTTTGTAAAAAGACTTTTTGAAAAGACCAATTGTATAAAATGTTTACTAACAGAATGCTTTTCTGTAGAAATCTCCCCAGGGCAAGAGATCAGCGATAGCACAATAGCAATGTGATTTATAGATGTGACTGGTAAGTCAAAGCCAGAAAGCTTTCTGGGACAAATGGGACAAACTACCTTAGCTGTTATTGAAACTTTGTTCTCTGTGTTAGGGTCAGTGCCTCTTACCATTAAGAGTAGTGTTTTTGAGGTAGTTGTACAGTTTTTTAGATTTTTATTGTTTGAATGAATCATTAAATAATTTGTTATTTGAATTCTATGTACTAATTATAATTAGCTAACATAAGAATTAAATCACCCTTATATAAAAATCATCAGTGGCTACTTATCACATTCAAAAGTACACATTTAAAAGTCAGTAAGATTTTATACAATATAGCAACTGCTTATATTGTTATGTTTTGCTGACTGTGTTCCAACTTCACAGTTCTGTTTTGTGGGTTTTTGTTTGTTTGTTTGTTTGTTTTGTTTTTCCAAATGGTTAAATTCTCACCTCAGGATTTTTAGACAATACAATTTTATCTGGCTGCAATGCTCTCATTTCTTTCTCCCCTTTCCAAACATAGACACAGAAACTCATAAGACTTTTACAAGCAATTACTAGTCATCCTTTAGAAAAATTCTTTAACTCTCAATCTAAATTTGATAATCTTCCTAAAATTTCTCACAACAGGTAGTGCTTTCTCTTCATTGCATTTAATATGTTTCACCATTATTTACTTCCGAGGTTCTTTGTTTTAGAATGTCATTCCTATTAGATAGTAATTTCCATGAATATAATGATTTAGTCAATTCTCTTTATTATGGTTAATCTCTGTAGGACACTATAAATGTCTAAAGTATTAAATCAATATTTGATAATGAATTAAAATTGAATTGTTAATAGATATTTTGTAAAACTATATATATTAATTTTTAACATAACATCTTCATTAGACTTATTCTCCCCCCCCCCTTTTTTTTTTTTGGTTAGGAAAACTGATATCTCTGAATTTTATTAGAAATTTTAAATTTCTGTTTATGTGATAATATTTTGCTAATTCCCAGTTAGCCATTTCAGCCATGTCCTTAGGTTTGTGATACAGAAAACCTTAATATCCCAGTCAAAGAGAGCAATAATGTAGCACATTAGGCATACACCTAAAATAGAAAGCACTAAATCTTGCATAATATTAGAACCAATAGAATAATTTTAATTAAAATTCTGAAACAGAGATTTTCCTTTATACATACTCCAATATTTTTTAAAAATATTTTATTTATTTTTAGAGAGAGGGGGGAAGGGAGGGAGAAAGAGAGGGAAAGAAACATCAATATGTGGTTGCTTCTTGCAGTCTCCCAACTGGGGACCTGGCCTGCAGCCCAGACATGTGCCCTGACTGGGAATTGAACCAGGAACCTTTTGGTTCACAGGCTGGCACTCAATCCACAGTCACACCAGCCAGGGCTACATACTCCAATATTTATGTAAGTATAACTCTTCTCAGCTTTCTTATCCTATATCAGTTATATTATCTTCATCATTAGCTTAGCCATAATTGGTAGCCTAGAGAAAACATTAGCTTGCTACTATGTACATGTTATCAATTTAAGTTCTTATCTGTTATTTTCCTGGCATGAATGACCTCTACATAGCCACCAATCATTTGTATAATCCAAAAAAGAACTTGCCAACATTTTTCAGTACGTTGCATGTACAGAGGTGCATTGTTAGGAAAAAAGGGAATTTGAATCACTTAAGATCTTATTTACACACTATTTGTTTCCTGAAAAAAATTACTCAATACTCTCAGCCTCTATTTCTGGTGTCGTTTCTCTTTTTTAAAGCTATCTAAACATAAAATCCCTACCAGAATAATGTGTTAGATGCCCAGAAAGAATTTAGTTAAATTATAAATTTAGTTAAATGAAAAAATTCCTTCTATTTTTCTAAGTTTTAATTTTCTCATTGGCAAAATGATATAATATATTACATCTAAAGCCATAGAACAAAAGCAGGCCAGTCCATGTAATCTTTTAGCTCTAGGGTCTCTCATTCTTGTCTAAGAAAAAGTAGTGTATCAAAGTGGATCAAATGCTTAAATCATAGAGCACAAGTCTTTCTTACTTTTAGAAACAATAAAATTAAGTTCAAATTGAAACTACAGAAAAAATCCTCTTTGTTAAAATAAGTTTAAATTAAATATTATTGTTGGTGTCTCCTCTTTCAAAATTTTCACCTTTCCCTCAGCCTGTCAGTTCATTATGTTTATGTTGCTTTATTTAATATTTGTTTAAAATAATGAAAAATATTTTTTTAAAAAATAAAAATTCAATACATAACTTCTCAGGCTTTCAATTAATTCAATTTCTCTCTCTCAATATATGCATTCTCATACATAAATAATACATTAAAATTAGTGACTTTTTAATTATTTTAAATTCTACTTTTAATAGGGTCCAAAATGTCTATGAAATGGGGTCCCCAAAGCAAAAGGAAAAAATTCAGAGTCTTTGCACTTTTGGATGAGTGGATTTGACTCATGTAAACAATTCTTTGAGTTGTCATTGTTTGATGCCTGAGGGTGGTTTAAAATGCTATGAGTTTATGATTTTATGCATTCTCCAACAGGGAGTAGATGCAGACATTGGCAAAAGAAAAGCCAGATTTAAAAAGATTTGTAAAAGGTTATGAGCTCCATGGTCTTTGGATTTGGTAGCAGGGAACTGGGGAGCCAAAAGAGTTAGAATTCAGGTCACCAAGGTTCCTGTTCTGTTTACCAAAAGCTGTGCGACTTTGGGGCTTATTTTCACATCACTTATAAAATAGACATTTTTAATAGATGACATCTAAGGCCCATGCCAGCAATGCTAGTCAATGATTTGTTACTTATACGTGGCTTCCCACTTATGGTTGATCTCCAGAATCTTATGGTGTTTTCTTAAATTATTAACTCCCAGTATCCATCACTAAAAATGGGTCTGGGGTGGGGCCTTGGACTCTGTAATAAAAAGAACCCAAAACTCTTCAGAAGCCAACAGAGATAAAACAGTCTCAATGTAGTTGGCAGAAGACCTAAAACACCTGGCCTAGTCTGCCTCAGAGACCCCAATTGTTTTTAAAAATTTTTAATTCTAAAATTAATACATAAAATTAGAGAAGATGTAAGGAAGAATCTCAAATTATTTATAACATTAAAGTTTAATATAACTACTATGAATATTGTATTGATTTGTAAATTTATGCTAATATATTGCCTATTACATACAGAATATATTATTTATATAGTATTATGAAAATAGTCATATATTATTATATGCCACTATTTTACAATATAGTGAATATTTTTCATGTCATTAAATTTTTTAAAAATAAAGCGCAATGATTACATCCCTCTCATTATATAGAATTTATGTAATGACTACTATTTATCATCTAGTTTTTAAGTTTTTAGAATTATAAAAAAGACTGTAGTAAATACTCTCATTTGTTAATATTACTACCACACCTTTTTTTTTCTTGAGTGGAAAGAATCACAGTAAATTAGAGAAGCTATGTGCATCACTATCAAAGCCTGCACTGTTTGTCAATGCACTGGGAATTTGAAAGGTAAGAAAGAAATGAGCAGAGTTGTGTAGAAAACTATATAAGTACAACTAATGGAATCTTAGATTTCTTCTTTGTAAAAAATGAGGAATAGACATTTTCTAAAGTTTGTTGAAAGCCATGTCAAGGATGGGTAATATCTGGCAAATGCTAGTTTGAAGTGTATTTGATTATGTTTTTCTGAGATATTATTTCAATAACTCCAGTAGTATGTTTGATAAATCTGAATGCATAACTGAAAATAAATGATAGGTGTCTTTTATGTAGAAATGAAAATAATTTTTAATAACTTATAGGACACCCTGAGTCAATACTTCTGAGATAAGCTATCAACACCAGCTGTTTACTTTGGGAGCAATGTGAAATGTCTTATTATGGCTTTCTTTTTCTTAGTTCTTTTTAATATTGTTTCTATGTGCTTTAATCTTTCATTGGTTTATTATCTGATGATCTTTCCAGATAGTTTCAGTACTTCACCAAGATGGAATTTACAATTGAACTGGTGATTCTACAATGAGAAAACAGTAGTTCAGTCTATCTCTAGCACTCACATCTAGGCTAAAAATTAAAGAAGTCCCTCTGAGAGAATTTATTTTAGTAGTTAATTATTTATTTATTTATTGTTTTTTCTATTACAGTTGTCCCAATTTTTCCCCCATTGCTCCGCTCGCCCATCAGTCACCCCACAGTAGTTAATTTTTAATGAGACTTTCTAGTCTGTAAATTTGGTTTGACTGGAAAAAGGAGCAAGCAGGGTGAGAAGAGAATATAAGTAAAATGGGGGTAAACATTTAATTAACACCAGTCTTTTGTGAAAGAGAGGCCTACAGACTGAAGATGGTCTCACTTCATTTCCTGGGAAGGGCTTCAGGCTTCAACTGGGCATGAGCCTTTGCAGATGTCCTGGTTTGGCTGGTATAAACAGAGGAGGGTGGGCCATCAATTTGCACCTTTGTTACAATTATAAATGTGAGCTTGGCTTAAATGATGGAACGCTGAAAACACCAGCTTTTGGATGATGAGAGATGATTTTTGAAACCAGACGGCTTTATTAGTCTTCGATTAAGACTTGTCAGGTGACAGATGTTACAATTAAAGCCTCAGCAGGGCTCTATGTTGCTCCAAAATGTTTCTTCCTCTGAGATCCACTTAACAGAAGAAGGGCCTCAACAAGTGCTGTAAGAAGAGGAGCTTGCAATTGGAACAAATTTCTTGGCCCTACTAACTGTGCTCACATTGGGTGGACAATTTGCAACTGCGTTTCTTAATTTTACACTTAAAACTTAACAAGAAACTTCCTCATTCCACATTTAAGATGTCTAGACAATCCATGTGGCTTGCCTAAAGGCCAAACAGCTAATTTGCAGCAAAGCCTCCACCGGAATTTTCTCCTTACCCCAAGTCCATTTCATTTCATCAAACAGTATTGCAATTTGCTTAGGGTATTTGATGAAAACAGAAGGTCAACTGCTGCAGTAGTTCACAGATTTGGAACAACCACCATGCTTTTAAATGACTTGACCTGTGGGAATTCAAACCAGTGATCCTCTGCAATAGAGTCATAAAACACTTATGTCACAGTACCAAATCCTTAACAAAATTAAGTGCCTTTCTATTAGCAGCAGTCTACATCCCATAAATGCATCACTAAGACATTCTCTTTTTCATTTGGAATACATACGGAAAACTACTTCTTATTACATAGTGAATCTTTTAAAGTATTTTTAATCTAAAATATTTCAAATTTGCCTATCCGTATTAGTATCTTTCATCACAAAGCAAGGACCTGGCTTTCTCATATACCTTCTCATTTATGTGATTTTGGTTCCTAAAACTGTGTGTGCTCACACTGCAGACTAATGCAGGGTTTTTGTTTGTTTTGTTTTGTTTTTAATTTTCCAAGGTGCAGCATTGTTCTTATCCTCTTAAATTCACATCTGTTTTCTTCACCAACATTCTTATTTTTCAGAAAACTATCACTTCCTCTTTTTCAAAGTAATGAAGAAATGAACAATTATGTGACATAAGCTTACAGCTTAAACTCAGGGCAAGAGTTTAGCATTTCCTCACCATTACAATTAATGTGATGTCTCAATCTCGGTCACACTTCTTAGTGTATCTATGTATTTTTTAATATATTCCCCAAAATATTTTATGATCTATGACTTTAAAAACTTTAATTTTTTTAATTAATGTAGCTTAAATTTAGAGATACTTTATTTTTGTAAGTGCCATGTATTTATATGTTATTAAGTTATATAGTCTTATTACAAGGACAAAAAGTCTCTCGGTAAATTAACTACTTAGAAAAATACATTGTGTATTACAACTCATGTTACCATTTAATTCAGCAAAACAGCAATACATTCTTTTCTTTTTGTTTTTTATATAAGAAAATGCCTAAATATATTCTTTACTACAAATAACTTTCACAGAATATCTCAAACATTGAGAAAGTATTATGTTATTTAATATAACAGTTCTCATGTCAAATAATAACTATGACATTTGAATAATATATTCAAATAATATATATTAGTATAAGCTACCTGTCAGAACATGGAGGCAGCTGGACTGCCCACTTGAATTTGTTTTTATTACATTTTATAGATTATATTGTCACAATAGTTCCATTTTTTTCCCCTTTGCTCCCCCCACCCAGCACCCCCCTCCCCCAGCAATTCCTCCCTTCCCCAGTCCATGCCCATGGGTCATGCATGCAATCTCTCCAGTTTCTACCTTTCCTATGTTACTATTATTTTAGAATTACTTCATTAATTCATTCTTTTTATAACAATAAAAAAAAGTAACATTCCCCCTCCCCTCAGACTTTAGACCCTTTGTAATCTTATAGGGGACAGTGGGCAACGGTCTCCTGCTCTTCTAGCTGCTTCAAGCTGGGTGTGGTCATCATCCTACCTATCCTTGGGTCCAGAAATCCCTAATAAGAGTGGGAGTGTGGAGGGGAGGGCGGCCTTCCCACATAGGGGAGGATCGTGCAGACTCCGGGTCAGTTGGCTGTCCCCAGACAATGGCGCACTTGGTTTAACAGGCTGGCATCCTTATTGCATTCTGGGGGCAACAGATTTGGCAACAGGGTTAAAGGACATCATTCAATCCATAACCACTAGATGACAAAAGGCAGGGATTAATTTTGCAATGTCCCTAGTTAGGGAAAAAAAGAGGGGCTTCTTTGGAGGAAGGTGTGCCAGGCACATCATATCCATCCAGAACCCTTTTGTCCACTATACTTAGCTTGGGCTGAGGGAAATATTTTAGATTTCCCCCCTCTTAGACCTCTGGGTCTTTTATGTCCAAAGCATTGGAATAAATAGAAAAGAGAAACCTGTTTTAAGGTGAAGCCCAAAGACCACCCCATACTTCACCAACCCAGCCACTTTGTACAGCCAAACTGTTCAGTCTCAGGAGACAGCGATGCAGACAGGATTATGTGAGGCCTATAAGTACAGACAATCACTCAGGTAGTGAGATCCTAGGCTTATGCCCTTTGAAGACATAAAACACATGTTAATTTATGTAATATAACCCACAAACCATTCTCTAGTTCTGTAAGTCTATCTTAATGGGAAGATATCCAGTTGCAAGGGATTTGACATTCTTCTTGCCTGTAAATTAAGCATCTTTGATGATGTCACAGATCTAGTTTAATTTACAAATGCAGGGTACCTTTAAATGAAAAGAGACTTTAATGACAGTTAGCTGTATTACGTTATAGTCTACCAATGGGCATTGTGATTTTCCTTGGGTCACCATTTTTCTCCCTAAGCTACACCCCTTGTTATTGAAGGGACTGTATTAGGCCCATTTTTAATTTATCCTGTTCATTTGCATGAACTCAACAAGAGCAGCAAATGATCACTTATGATCTTTAGTTCTGCTTTGCTGGAATTTACACAAGGAACATTTAGGGTGACCTTCTGTCTGCCCTTCAGGGCGCCGAAGTTGAGCCACGTACCTGCCATTCAGCCTTGTTGAATTTTTGACATACACAAATGAACCCTCTGCAAATTAGCCCAGTGCTAGCCTCTCTCTTAGAAAATAAAAATGGACTTTTCTTGTTCCCAGAAGAAATACTGATGGACCTAGCATGATATATTGACTGGCCTGGTGGGGGAAAAGCAGGGAGATGTAAATAACCTGCTGAATGTGTCAATGGGCAAACTCACCCCAACCAAGTGTGTTTGGCAAAGTATGGAGAAAGCACCTGCAGAGGCTCAGGCAGGCAACTCGTTCCCCCTTCCCTTGCTCCTATGGGCCCACAAGATGGACCAGGAGTTTCCTCTTCCCTCCAACCCCCTTCCCCCTCCTCCTTCAATAAACCTGGTGTTTAATCCTAGAATGGTCTCTGAGTAATTTCTCAGAGCAAGGCTACCTGAGACAATCAAACTGTTATTTTTGAGAATACTATTAAAATACTTTCAGTTTCTTAATTGACCACAATCTCCCTCTTCTTCAAGCCTTATTATAGCTTGAATCTCTCCCACAGATCACCTCATTCCCCTCCATCCATTATCCTGCTGGTTCTTCCTCATACCTTCTGTCTCAGCATCAACTCAGCTTTTCTAGGAAAGTATAGCAATCCTGATTAAATACTTGGTATGATTTTATCAAAAGAGGTGTCAGGCCACTATTATAAAACATCACTTAAAATTATGGAAAAATAAAATAAAATAAAATTAGAAAATAAAATTAAATAAATGAAGAGAAATACAATGATTAAATATTGAAAGATTTGGAGTCAATAAATTTTCTTTTGCAAATTTGATCTGTTAACTAAATCTCCAATCAAAATCTCCAGTTTTTTTAATCAGAGAAATTGAAAGACTAATTCTTAGATTTATATAAAAATATAGGAAGATAGTCAAGATAAATTTGTAACATTTAAATTTCCTAGTGTAAAGTTTTATTATAAACCTATGGTAATAAAGGGGCAATGATAATTGCACAAGGATGGAAACATAGACCAATGAAACAGAAATGAGTCCAGAAATAATTCGTATATATGAGAGCACTTAATTTGTCATAATGGTGGCCCTGCAGAGTAGTCAGGAAAAAAAAATCTAATTGATATGAAAAAATATTAATATTGGCCCTTTCCTTATTTCATAAACAAAAATCAATTCAATGTGGTTTTTAAATACAAAAAAAAGAAAATCAATCTAACACCCTTTCGTGACTTTAGGACAGACAAAGACTTCCCTAACAGTATGTAAAAGACAGTAACTATAAATAAAATTATTGATAAAATGAACTACATAAAATTAGGAACTTCTGTTCATCAAAACACACAACTTGGGGAATGAAAAGTCAATCTACAAAATTACAAAATATATTTTTAGTACTGACTATAACTCACAAAGGACTTATGCACAGAATACAGTGATATTCCTGTATCCATGAGAGATATGTTCCAAGACCCCAAGTGGTTGATCAAAACTGCAGATAGTACCAAATCCTGTATGTGCTATGTTTTAGCCAATACATACATACCTCTTATGTATGTTTAATTTATAAATTAGGAGCAGTAAGAGATGAACAAAAATAATCATAAACTAGAACAATTCTATCAGTGACCTGTAATACAAGATATGTGAATGGGATCACTCATTTCAGGGGATCCCTTGCTGAAGTCCTTGTGTGGGCTCAGTGTTTTCTGGCACAACATGCTGCTCTCAATCAGAACATTTTCTGTTCCTGTTTTTCATCCACAAATTTAACACCTTTTTCATCTTAACTTATACAACTGCTCTATTGTAAGCTTCTCAGAGTCTCCTGTCTCTGTCATCTCTGATTTAGTTCCACATTATATATTCAATTAGCTCCTGCTTTCTTCAATATTCCTTTACCCCTAATTTCTACATAACTCAGAATCATAAAACTCATGGGGCCTTAACCTATAAAAGCAAGGAGCCCAATCCTTAGAAATCTGAGAATAACAAACTTTACATTTGAGTATATTTTTATCCCTTTCATATTTACTGAAATTACAAATGTTCTTAGTAAAATTAATTTTGGAAAGAATAACAACTGATGACACCACCAGCCATCAATATGTTGTGATTTAGATTTTCAGACACATTTGGGAAGGAGAATCTATAGGGAGATCATAAATGTTTTAATGGGGAATGCCATTTTGTGTGTGGGGAGGGGGGAGGAAGGCAGAGTGAAGGATTGCAACGTAAAGAAAAAGAAAGCACCTGGTACTTGAGAACTTGATGAGGACGAGGAAAGCGTTTTATTTTCCAGCTTTTCCCTTGTCCTGAACTGTCTACTCCTTACGTCTGACTTATAAAGAGAAAAAAATTAAATAAGCTTCAGATTTTAGCAGGCTTTGTTTATAGCCTGATTACTCAGAAGGAATAATAAGAAATTAAGTGACAGGTATACCAGGTATAACTAATAAGTCAGCAAAATAGTGTTGCAGCATAGACTATCAGAGACAAGTCTACATTTATAAGAATGCTCATTAAAAACTTTTATTGTAAAACTGACTTCGTTAATACAATATTTAAGAAAAATGTTTTTATTTTCTTTCTCTTTGTTATATTTCTTATTTCCTTATAACTTAGATATGATCAGGAATCTTAAATAGAGAAGCTTTTTGTCATAGCATAGTAATTGCTCTTCATCATAATAGTTTTCAACATCCACTCGTGGTACCTTCAATATGCTTGCATTCATTCAAGACTCATTCAAACAGGTAAAGTAAATGAATCTAAAACCTATTAGAATGAAGCCACAGTAGAAATTCAATACTTCTACTCTTCAGTAATTTCCCTCCAGAGATGAAATAGGCACATAGAGGTTATGTTAAAAGCAAGGGAGGTGTGCATTGGTGGGGAGAGGAGAGAATTAAAACATGCACTCAAAGTAATGATCAAAGTATGCTAACACGACATGTAATATCCCACAGGGGAAAAACATTAAATGCCTTCCTAATACTACAGTGCACATGATTAACAGCTTTGAGTATAAGTGTTCTCCTCTACCAAGTTAGCAATTTAAATCTAGAGCAATTTCAGATCTCAATAGCAAGCTTTGGCAAAGCCCCAAGAGTGCTTTATATTGCATTGCGTGGTAAATGACTTCAGAGAAAACTTTAATAATCTCAAGGCTGGAATTGAAGAATTTTAGTTTTTAAAAATTTAAAAACAAAGGAGTGTGTGAATAAATATTCTAGGTAAATAACCTCCTCCAAAACTATTAACTCTATTATTGTTATATATTTCATCTATTAACATAATGAATGTTGGATTTATTTTTATAATACGATATATGAGATCATTCATTTACTCATTATAAAAGCATTTATTGTATAGCTAATATGAGCACGTTATATTTTTCTGTCTGAAGGGATGAATATAACAATTCATGAAATACATCTATTAAATGAATTTAAAATTTTGTATTCAATGGGGCTGTTTACTAATATTCCAGGCAAATAGTAGGATAGAACTTCTGAGCTCCCTTGCAATTAGGCATACGCATGTGCTTTGCTCTCATTAATAAAAGGAAAACTGATATTACCTCTATGTGATTACTGTTCTTTTTTACTATACATGGTAATAGATGAAGTTCCAAATGTGGTTGCTTCATCAGCCTGGTTCCCTGATGAAAAACAATGACAAGCAGAACCCTGTGCTACCCAAGATGGCTTTGAACTCTGAACAAGAAATAAATTAATGTTTGCTGATTTATGCTTTGAGTTTTATTATGGTTGTTGATATAGCATAATTAAATGCACTTAAAAAAAAATCCTAGTTATTTGCATTTAAAGGATCCTCTTCTCTCTTCTGTGTGGTTCTATCCATGAACTTATCAGTACTCTGGATTCCTGGCTATAAAACAGCACATACAAGGTGGGGAAAGGGAAGGAGTAGGTTTTCCCTAATGGAGAGGGTTTGGGGCTACGTGGATAGCTGCCCACCCAGGGACAGTTTACAATTAGAGCTCAGAATGAATGTGGAAACAAGGCATTAAAAAAAATAGATGTAAAAGAGAATCTGAGTCAGCAAAAAAAATAGGGGACAAAAGAAGGGATTGAAAAAGTATTAGAACTGTAGAAATTCAAGATTCCAAGTGGATGAAGAGTAAGAAGAAGTGGGTCCAGAGGGAATGAGAAGTTTGCTGTAAATTTGACACAATAGTGTTACCAATAGCAAACATTTGTTGATCATTTATTATGTGCCACATGTTGTGCTAAGTACAATACTTTTCATACTTAACCTCGTTTAACAGTTTTACAAAGTAGAAACTATTCCTTCTGCCACTTTAAAAATGAGTGAACTTAATATAAAAATTTCAATAATTTGCCTAAAACAAGAGAGTTAAGAGAAGCTAAGACTCAAATATTTTCAACATATGCCCAGAGTCAGTATTTGTGGCTGTCACTGTTATATTTTTTACATTAATTCATTCACTGGGGATTGTGGAGAGGTTTCACTCTCTTTGCATTTTTTCAAATTTGGGATTTCAAGAAGGGTGTCATTCCCTTTTCATATTCCTCTTCTAATTTAGTTTCTACCAGCTACTTATATCAATTCTAACTCTACTGGTACTTTTGTAAGATAAAGCACTCCAAGATGCAGAATTGTTCATGAGGAATTGTCAACTCATACTTGCTCATCCTGAACCCCAGAATCTTGATTCTAATGGAGTCAGTATTGACCATCACATTCCAGGGGGCTTTTATAACTTAGGCAATTAAAAAGAAAACAAAGAAAAATGGATTTTTAAAAGGCTGAACTTACTCCTTGAAGGAATGGTATTCACATTCTTTATTTTTAAATTATGTATATGTTTTATTTTTAATTCAGCATCTCTGATTGGTGTCTACAATCATGGTCATTAGGCTTAATTTTCCTCAACTGATCTAGCACATTTGCATCATGCTTTCTAAAAGTCTATTTTGCTTTAGACTCTATTTCATGTCCTCAAACTTTGTAAATGTACTTATTTTTCATTCCAGTTACTTTAAAAAGAAGTCTGAAAGATATTATGTCTCAAATATTCCCTTATTCCCTATGTGCACAAACATTGGATACCTAAATGTTAAATGAATCTAATATGTAGAATATCTATGTTTGTGAAACGTTTGCTGCAGTATCCTAGAATTGTGTCTTTCTTTGTGTATTGACTCTGATTAAGCAGTAAAAAGCCTTACTCAGTTTGGTATAAAAGAAAAAAAATGCTGGGTTGACATACAAAGTTATTGATTCTAGTTACTCCCAAACTTCACTGACAATGGTTTCTATTGTATGTTTATGTGATAGGTATGGTGGAAATGGAGACGCTTTTGGCACTGTTGATCTTGACTTTTTATTATCAGTACAATTCATAGATAATTGGGAAACTCTCATCTAACTATATTAAAAAATTCATTGGCTTGGATGAGATCATCTAAATTTTCTGTGCTGTAAATTTCTACATTGTAAAGGGGAATTCTGCTGCTTTCTATGTCCCTTGTAGGCTTTACCAGAACTAAGAAAAGTGCTTTTTGATTGGAGAAGGAGGAGGAAGAGTTCTGCCACTGTATCCACAAAGACCATGAGGAAATAAACTCAAAGAATAAAAATAGTTTAGTAGAATTGATCCACCTGGCAAACAGCTGAGTGTGTGTCTCTCGGATATTTTCCTGAAATACTTAAGAGGACTCATGCTAAAAGAAGACCTACCCACACACACTCAATGTAAGAGATGTACCAATTTTAAATGATGCTAATATGATGCTAAATTCTGTCTTCAGACAACCCATCCATTCCACAGGCCTAAATGAAAATGATAACTGGTCATTACAACCTTTTACATCCAGAGAACTAATTTTGCTAATCCTGGATGAGCTCCATAGCATTCTGATTATGACTGAGGAGCCCAGTTGGGAGCACTTGACTATATCATTAAGAATGAATATTATGCAAAACACTGATTTTTGGCATAGTGAAATATGAAAAAGCAAATTTAAGGCATGGCCACAAATTGGACACCAGGGTTTCTTGAGCAAGAGAATCAGATTAAATGTAGCTGCATGTAGCAAAAGAGAAAAATGAAAAGTTTCACGTTCCCAGAATTCCAGTATTATATTTTTTCTAAGAACATGATATTGTGCTAATTTTTACATAATTGTGCTAGTACAGCATATTATTCATCTTTCCTTATAATAAAATTATGTAGCCAAAGTACTGTCCATAAAATACACTCTGAAAGCATAGCTACATAGTCTAAGATAAACAGTAAAACTGTATCATGGAATAATATTTAAGTAATATAAGATGGAACTTAGAAATGAGGAGCAATTCTTATTCTAATATTTTTATAGACTTTAATTCTAAAAAATCTAAATATGGAGGAAGAATAGTATACACACATTCTCAGTGGCTTATTAGTATAAATTCTAGAGTGAATTTTTTCATGTAAATTGTAATTTTCTTGCTATAAATTAACTCTCAGGATATTAGCACTTAATATAGTAACATTTTTACCATTAAATTAATTAGACAAGTTTAAATTATAGTTGCTAAAACTGATTTTTAAATTCTCCTTTTAGGAATATTCCTTATTGAGTTTCTAATAAATTCATTGTTTCCAAGTATTAAATATTACCTTAGAGCTAAAAATTAATTACATCACAGTAACTATTTTCTGAACTGAGGCGAGGTGCCTCCAACACCCTAGGCTCAGTTGGAAATTGCTCTCTCCAGCAGAGGTTTCATGACCATGGTAGAACAAATCTATCCAGGATACTATATTATGTCTAGGGGGAAGCAAGGTGGCTGCTCTCTCTATGGAAAAACAGCAATCAGACCTCCATCCCTCATGCCTTTTATTGGGAAGATACACATGGGAGATACAAGGTCAAAATTCATAAATCATCAATAGCTTTTAGGCACTTGGATTACAGTTGACAGTAACAGATTACAAGTATCAGTAGAGAGGGCACAGTGACCAGTCTGTGTCAGGGTCTATTAAACATCTTGATGCCACACTGGCATTAAGTGCAAGGTTTCATACATTTCTTGCTAGAGTTTGTTTATATTACATTAAAAGATAAGAAAAGCAGAGCAAGTTCTAAAACATAATAAGCATTCTTTAAATCCAATTTCCATGGAAACGCTTTGAGTGGCTTTTGGTTATATCTCCTGCACAGCCTTATGTTGAGACTTAAGGACAAGCACAGCCAGGGGGGCAGCGGCAAGTCAGGCTTATGGCTGGGGCTACAATTCCCTAAACCACAAGGAGTGGTTCCCTACACTGAACTAAGAATTACTTGTAGAAAAACATAAATGTTCATACCATCTGATAGGCACTCTACATTGATGGTGTACTGCTGTATATTTTTGCATGGATCAATGTTTTCTAAGCCATTTACACTAATGAATTGAATACAGACATAAGTACTGCACTTCCACTTGGTATTTTATTGTTGATAAAATAGCTGGTGAAGCACAATTAGTTCTTTGAAAGAAGTATAATATATAGTCAGTCTTTGCCAGTTTTGTGCTAACTTCACATTACTTAAGAGTATATCAGTGACAGGTCAATAGACAATATTCATATGAACTACTTCTCATTCTTTTGCTGGCTGATATATTTCATTATATTTTAATGATTAAAATTAAACTGCTGTTTGGGCACAAAATAATTTGGTTGTTTTTTGAAAAGAAATCCAAATGGCAATTTTACTCTTTTTGTGTATTATCCATGCATCATTTTGCAAGGAGTTTTTATAACCAGAGGAAGAAACTACTGGCAGAGTTGAAAAAACTAAATATTCAAAAAGGATGATGATTAAAATTTATTGAAACCCATCAAATAGATTTAAATGAATGAATTCATATTGATATTTTAAAACAACTAATTTGAAAGATTAAAAATTATCCTTGGGACTTTCGGTTAAGATGGGGGCACAGGTAAATGCTATATTTGGAAACTTCAAAATTACAACTAAATCACAGGACATTCAGAACACCTGAAATCTAGCTGAACAGAAGTCCTATAACTGAGGATGTAAAGAAGCCATTCTAAGGCTAGGCAGGGGCAGAGATGAGGAATGGGCTGGTCACACACCCATGTGTGGTTGGTACAGTTAAAAATTAGGAGGGATATCTCAGCCTCAGAGGTTCTTGTCCACTCTAAGGAGCAAGGACCCAGCCCCACATCAGATACTCCAGCCCAGGGTTCTGGTGCCAGGAAAAGAAGTCCCATAACTTATGGTTGTAAAAACCAGAGGGGACTGTGGCTGAGTGAGATGAAGGGCTTCTCTAGTCTCATGAATTCCTCTTAAGGGGCCTGCACAAGGATTTAATTGGACTCACTGTTTCTGAGCTCCAGGGATAGAGCAGCAGCTGGAAAAGTGTCAGGATAACTGAGTAGGAACTAAATTGTCTGGTTTCAGGGCAAGAACTGGAGGGGCAGCTTTCTCCAAGACAGATGTGCTGGCAGAGACCCTTGTTCCTTTGTGGAGCCCTTCCCCCACAGATCCCACAGGCAGAAAGCATATCTGAGTCTCCCAACCTCACTAACACTTTTTGCCCTGCCCTGGTGATTCCTAAGATCTTGCCTAACCCATCTTTAGGGCCCACCCAAATCATTGTCAGTGACTTTCCCATACAAATGGCCACATTTGGCTCATGCTGCCAACTTCCCTAAAATATCTCAAACAAGCAGCATCTGGCCTCCACATAACCTGTACCTCTTGCTAAGTAGCCCCAGGTCTGACACTAGTGGCAGCTGGCCTTGGTTTACAGCTTGGCCTCTTTCAGGCAAGTCCAAGCCCAGCACAAGTAGCAACCAACTACTGATTGCTCTGTAGTTCATATTGGGTGGTCCCCGGCAGGACAAGTTAATAGCTCTGTAGTTTATATTAGGAGGCTCCAAAGCCAGTTTATGTGGTTAACAGTTTCAGACCACTATAGATTACAACCCAAGCCCTGCACGAGTGACATACTCAAAATACACACTTAGTAGGCACCAAAGCCCAACTGAAACAAGTCCTGCACTATGGGGTCAGCCCCTGTACAACAGTTCCTCTTCTGGAGTTGCAGCTGGTCCTTGCAGCCAATTGACTGGGACTTGTTTTTCATGAAAATGTAGATAAAACAAAATTTAAAAAGCTAGGATAACAATACTTATACTCCCCAATAAGGTAGCAACATCAATCAAGGCTCAACTACAACAGGGCAGTGCACACAACCACAGAGGAGGCTCACCTAAAGAGCCCAGACTGGGAGGCTGTGCCACTAGGCCTCACAAGACACTTACTACATAAGGCTACTTTTACAAGCCTGGGAAAATCAGCAGCTCTACATAAGAAATAGAAAAAAACAAAAGGAAGCAGCCATAATGAGGGGACAATGAAACAGGTCCCAAACAAAAGAACAGAAGAAACCTCCTGAAAAAGAACTACAGTCAAACCTTGTTTCTCAAACGTCTTGTTTTTGAACAATTTGGTTCTCCATCAGGATGTTCATGGAAAATATGTCAGTTGTCAAATAAAAGTTCAGTTTTCAATTCTCAACCCAACAAATCTTTCATGTTGATACCTATAAGATTAGACAAGTGACTCTCGGGTGACAAAAAAAAAAAAAAAAAAAAAAAAAAAAAAAACATTTCATTTTTTAACAAATCACTTCTTGGACAGTTCTCCAGAATGAATTAAGTTTGAGAACCAAAGTTCCTCTGTAAGTGAAATGCAGACTAGCAAACTACCAGATACAGAATTCAAAACAATGGTTACAAGGATACTTAAAGAACATAGTGAGAACTTCAAGTCATTAAAAAAAAAACTGATAACCATTTAAAAAGTAAAAACTGAAGGATACACTAACTAAAATGAAGAATATGCTACAGGTAATCAACAGCAGAGTAGAAAAGCAGAGAATTATATCAGCGATTTGAAAATAAGAAAGCAGAAAACACCCAATCAGAACAGAAAGGAAAAAAGAATTAAAAAAAAAAAAAAAAAAAACTCAGGATATTGTAAGGAGCCTCTGGGACAACTTCAAGCATACCAATATTCACATCATGGGGATACCAGAAGGCGAAGAGTGACAACAAGGATTTGAAAACTTATGTGAAAAAATAATGACAGAAAACTTTCCTAACCTGGTGAAAGAAATAAACATATAAGTCCAGGAAGCACAAAGAGTCCAAACAAGATGACCCAAAGAGACCCACACCAAGACACATCATAATTAAAATGTCAAAGGTTAAAGACAAAGAGAGAATCTTATAAGCAGAAAGAGAAAAGCAGTTAGTTACCTACAAGGGAACTCCCATAAGACTGTCAGCTGATTTCTCAACAGAAACTTTGCAAGCCAGAAGGAATTGGCATAAAATATTCAAAGTAATGAAAAGCAATGGTCTGCATCTGAGATTACTCCACTCAGCAAAGCTATCATTTAGAATGAAAGGGATATACAAAGGGCTTCTCAGACAAGAAAAAGCTAAAAGAGTTCATCACCACCAAATCAGTATTGCAAGAAGTATTAGAGTCTTAAGAAGAGGAAAAATATAATAAAATGGCAATAGATACATATTTATCAACAGTTACCTAAATGTAAGTGGATTAAATGCTTCAATTAAGAGACATATGGTGATGTAAACAAGGAATAAACTAACAGTAACAAAGGGGGAGATGGGAGGGAGAGAAGGGGTAAGAAGGGGAAGGGTCTAGTCAAAGAACATGTATAAATGACCCATGGACATGGACAACTGGGTGGAGACTGAATGTGGAGGAAGGGGGGGAAGGGTGCAGGGAAGCAAGAGGGGGGAAAAAGTGAGACAACTGTAATGGAAAAACAAACAAAAAGAAAATTTTTTAGTGGGGGGGGGAAATAAAAATATAAAGAACAGAAACGCAAATTCAGTGAATATTAGAAGGACAAGGATTTTCCTTCACACTGTATATTTTTCTCCCTATCTGATCCCTCCAGAGTTTGGCATTCTAAAGAAGTAAGTAATGACCTAACTCTCTTTGCATAAAACTAATAAGACCAGTTGTTAATAGAGTTTTTTTTTTTTCTTTAAAAAAAAAAAAAAAGAGACATATGGTGACTGAATGGATAACAAAACAAGATCCTTAAATATGCTCAGAGACTGGCTTCAGTTCAAAAGCCACACACAGACTGAAGGTTAATGGATCAAAAAAGCTATTTCATGAAATTAAACAAAACAAAACAAATAAGCTGGGGTAGCAATACTTACACCAGACAAGATAAAGTTCAAGACAAAGGCTATAACAAGAGACAAAGAAAGACCTAGCAGTTCCACTGCTGGGTATTTATCTAAAGAAACCCAAAACACTAAATTGAAAGGGCATATACATCCATAAATTTATTGCAGTATTGTTTACAATAGCTAAGATATGAAAGCAAGTTAAATGCCCTCTGTAGATGAATGGATAAAGAAGTTGTGAATACATACAATGGAATATGATTCAGTCATAAAAAAAGAAATTTTGTCAATTGAAACAACATGCATTGACCTAGAGGCTATTATGCTAAGTAAAATAATTTAGACAGAGGAAGACAAATACCAGGTGATTTCAGTTATATGTGGGATCTAAAACACAAAATAAACAAACAAGCAGAACAGAAACAGACTCACAGATATAAAGAACATTTTGATGGTTGCCCAATGGGAGAGAGGTCACGGGGATGGGGAAAAAAGGGCTGAAAGGATTTAGAAGTACAAATTGGTAGTTACAGAATAGTCATAGGGATGTAAAATACAGCATCAGAAATATAGTCAATAATATTGTAATAGCTATATATGGTGTCAGATGGGTACTAAATTTATTGGGTGATCACTTTATTAGTTATGTAAATGTACAATCATGAGGTTGTACACATGAAACTAATATAATATTGTATGTCAACTGTAATTTAAAATATATATATTTAAAAAGAAAACCAAAGAACCATTTTTTAATCTTAAAAATTGGTAAATAAAAGGATGAATCAAGAACTTATTTACTTTTTCTATATGAACTTGGTAACATCAGGTAATCAAATAGTAGTTTAGGAGGACTGTCTCTTTACCTTTGCTAATAAAGAGGCAAAAAGTTAGAATATCACTATTTAGCAAACCCACATGAAATAATGGATCTAACAACAAAAGTTAATATCTCAAAAAGGTAAAAACAGACATTAGAAACCTCCTGATAAAAGAACACAAAAATCTGGCTGAAGGAATCAAATATGAGGTTAATCAAAGCTATGGGTGAAGCTTCCAATTTACAGGGAATAAAGGGATTGTTTCTCTGTAAAATTCTACAGAGCAAATGCTCTAGATTCTTCAACAAATAAAACTAAGAGTCAATGGTTGAACAGGGAATGTAAAAATAAAGGAGATTTAAAAGATATAATAATAAACTATAAAAAAAAAGAAACCCACAAGGTCGTTAATTGAACAGGGAAGTGTTAGGATGCAGCTATTTATTGGGGCTTCTGTGGTGCCTGGAGTTCTTTCTTTACAGGGTGGGAGTAACCAGAGTATTTACACCTTTTAATGCTTATTAAGCTATATATTTTTTATGTGTGTGATTTTCTGTGTCTTTGTTTTGTGTTACAATATAACTTTTTTAAAATAAAAATGAACATTACATTACGCCCTGTTGCATTGTAAATATTTATATACCTACCTTTTTTCATTGCAATGCCTATATGACTTCCTGGTTAACATTTTTTAATAGATAAATAGAACCCATTACATAATACTAATAATAACGCTAATCACTACCATTTATTTATTATTTTATGTACCCAGGATAATTTCCCTCACCCCTGCTCCCACCTCCCCATCAAGCCTGGGATATTTGTTTAGGCAAAAAGTCTAATAACCGCAAGTCTTATTTTCTTCATTAGTTTCCAGCCACCCCCAAAACCCCAAATTTCATCCTTTGATTCGAAAATTAGAATGACTCTAGTTTTTTGTTTTGTGTATAGCTGCCACCACACCACCGTTCTTCCCCAGTTTTCCCTCCTAGCCTGACAAGTATCTTCAGGCTAAAAGTTAAAACCATACATAAACAAATTGAATTTCCCTCCTCTGGCTCAGTTCCTCTCTAGTTTCTCTCTGCTTTAACTTTCGCTTCATTTTCTTCGAATTGTTTCCTCAACATTTTGCCCAGATTATATTGTTGTCTAAGTAATGATATTTCAAAAGGGTTATTCTGAAAAAAACCTGAAGTATTTTTGATGGATGAGTGACTAATTTCTCTGTTTTTAGGCATGAGTTTTGATTCCTGTTAGAAGAATAATTCCAAAGACTTTGCCAAGAATATTTCTGCAGGGAATGAAGGTGTTAATAATTTTGATGAAGGGGATGATTCATGTAGATTCATCCAAAGTGTTTGCTTGCTCAGTCATTTCAAACAGACCAATCAATAATTACATTGACTCACTGGGGAAATAACCTACTAGAAATAATTAAATGCATTTGGAACTGTACGGAAATAAGAAGACTTTAAAACATTATAGATCATAATGTCTTAGATCAGAGGAATTATATATTATAGGTGACTGTTAGCTGCTTTTGTGCTAATTGCTTCATTTTGTGTTTGCCAAAATCTATCACATTTTATACAATAAAATATTCTTTATTTCCTTCCTTAATGTCATTCTTTGATCAAAAAATACAAAAGGGTCCAAATATGTGGTGACGGAGAATGATTTGACTTTGGATGGTGGTCACACAATGCAATCTGCAGACCAAGTATCAAAGAAATGTACATGTGGAACCTGTATAATCTCATTAACCAAGGTCACCCAGTAAATGTAATAAAAATACAAAATAGGGTGATTTTTTTTTTTTTTAGTTTAGGCCAAATCATGATATTTAAGTATTTCAAACTTATTTTCTATAATTTCCAATAATTTTGTTCTCTACATTTAGTTGCCCCCAGTCCTCAATATAGCAGTCTAATCATATTGTGAGAGGTCTAAAAAGTAAATATTTTGGTTAAAGTCTTATGTATCAGATACTCAAAGAAAGATAGGTAGTATAAAATTAACAAAAGAAATACAATTATCAGAATTTAGCTTTTAGCAAGTTTGACAAGTCACGTTAGGTGTTCATTCAATTCCAATACATTTTGCGGGGGAGAAGGGGTGGTGGGACAGAGTGGTTATATTTCTGGTTCCTTTTACATTTTATCTGAGTTTTCCAAAAAGGTTTTGGCAGAAATCTCCTATCTTCTTTGAGGCTTGATCTTGAAACATCCCACATGATTTTTAAGTTCTTTCTTTACATCTTTCACAAAAATTTAGATATATGTGTCCCTAATGATGGAGTTACTATAAGAGAGATAAGAGCTTTCAGGCTGGTTATTGATTGACTATATGCAGCAATTTCCTACACTACCCCTTAAAAAAAACTACCAGCCATGAGCTAAATATTTACCATGAATGACATATAACCTTCTTATGTGAAGCCACAAAGACTGATGATTAATTTGTGCTCACAAGTAAGTCTCATGTATCCTAACCAGTATAGAAGAAATATCTCAGCAATATACCAAATAATGCTGTGCACCCTCTGAAGATTAATTTAACCACTTTGTTGATTTTAGTTATTATGTTCCTCTCTTTTGAAATATTGTCTATTGTTTTTATAAGTAACAGTTGGATGCTGTCACTTAGCACCTACCAACTTGGTGGATGGGATTTTCTAATTTTAGTTTATTTCCATGAACCTGCATTTCCAGGAATATACAGAATATCAAAAAATTTCCTATTCTCAATTCTTTAAGTTGCTAGCTGAGTTGAGCCAAACTCAGCGCTTCTGAATTTCTGTTCTCTATAGACTGAAACTTTTTAACATGGATTGCTGTGCTGATAAGCATTTATGCACACTAAATCATCCTAAATGTAGTTGTGTAAAAAAAAAAATAAGTCATTGCATTTGTTCATGGGTTCTGCTGGTTAGACAATTTTTAAAGGGCAGAGAACAAGCTCAAAGCCTGGAGGTGACAAGATACCAAGAGGCTGGGGTCAGGCAAAGGCCTATTTATCCCTTAGTGAGGTATCAGAACTATGAAGATACAATGACTAGTACTGCCAACAACAGATCCTAGACATGGCTTCTCTAGATAGATGGGCCAGTTATGACACTAAAAACTATGAAAGCTGATTTCTTTTTAGTAGATGTTTGTTAGATGCTATCTCACCAAGGCATCCAATCACTGAAGTAGATAATTTATTTGGAAAAATATAGACAAATAGTAACTGGCCTTTGCATGTAACAGGAAAAAAAAAAACACATCTAGACTTGTCTTTAATAATATCTTTTTTAAATGTTAGTATCTTTATTGTGTATTTATTGCATCTCTGTTTAGCTACTCAAATTGCTAAAGGAATATTTAGAACTCATCTTTCTAAAAATTCATAAAATCAGTAGCTTACAAAGATGAACAGCTGGAGTGAAGTCTGTTCTTAAAGAAATCAGAAAGGAAAATGTACTACAATGTTAATAGAAAATAAATAAAAAATGGAAAACAGAAGAGTACTGATTAAGAATGAACAAGCTGTAATTCTCAATGTGATAGAAACTGAGGCATGGATCTATATGGAAATGGTAGAGTTCAGTGAGAAAACATTAAAAAATGCTCTAGAATGTTTTGAAGAAGCAAATGTAATTTGAAATTACGTTCACTGAGAAATTTGGCTTTGTTAGAACTGAAGCTTGCCTGAATCATATTTGACTGTTTTTTGATGTGATGACCAGTCTGAAGATCTCAGCCTTTACTCATAATTATACTTGTAAATATGATGCTAATTTACATAGTGCAGTTTTTCTACCTTATTAAAGGAGATCAAGTCAAACTGTATATAACTTACATGTGCTCTAACATTGCATTTTAAGGTTAAAGAATAAAGAGAAGAAAATGTTAATGGAGACCTAACAAGTTAGATATGATCATAAAAGGAGTTACTAGGCAAAAATTAATTTGATCTGCTGAGTAGAATATCTAGTAAGCAAATGAAACTTGAATTAGAATTCAAAATAAAATTTAAGCCCTGGCTAGTGTGGCTCAGTTGGTTGGAAGTCATCCTGCAAACGAAAGGTTGCAGGTCAGAGGTGGATTAAGTTGGTTGAGGCCCCAAGCACAGAAGAAAATATTGGGCCCCTTAAAAAAAGAGAGAGACAGGGAAAATAAAAATATATCTTAACCACATTTTTAAATAAATAAGAAATATTATGTACTATTAGTGTTTTATTTCCAATAAAATTTGAATATAATATATAATATAAAGTAGCAAATACAATTCTATTGCTCCCATGAGCAGTAGCGCAGCTGTGTGGGGCCTATGCAGCATATTATGCATATAGTATCAGCATAGTAAAGAAATAATGAAAATAAGCAAATATAAACATACTATCAGGTTTTATCGCCGATTGTAAAATTGTACGTAATTAAAATTGCAAATGTGAAACCAAACTTGGTGTCATTAGAAAAAAGTGTAAAGTTGGGGTTCTGCGGGGCCCTTCAGAAGTCAGGGCCCAGGGCGCATGCCCAGTGCACCTGCCGTTAAAACCTGCAATGCAGGTTCAATTCCTGATATGGCATATGCCTGGGCTGCAGGTTCAGTCCCCAGTCAGGGCTGCCTATGGAAGGCAGTCAATTGTTTTTCTCTCACATGATGTTTCTCTCCCTCTTTTCCTCTCCATCTAGAAAGTCAAAAATAAGATTAAAATTAAAAAAACATTTGAAAAAACTTGAATTAGAATGATAAAATAGAGGTTTCGTCTTCTCAAATGATCTATTAGGTTATAGATATCTGAGCTGGCAAGAAGATTCTAGACTTAGAAACCACAAATAAATAATAAGTTAGAGATTTCTAGTAATATGTAAGATAAGGACTGAACATTTTTTTTAATATGAATATTTTTTATTTTATTATTTTTTTAAAATCTTTTATTTTTTGGTTTTTCAATTACAGTTGTCCCATTTTTCCTCCATTGCTCCCCCCACCCAGCCCATCCCTTCTCCCACAATCATATCCCTCCCCGTTGTCCATGTCCATGGGTCATTCATACACGTTCCTTCACTAAACCCTTCCCTTACTTATCCCCCTTCTCTCCCTCCCCCCTCCCCCCTATTGACTGCTATTCTGCTCTTTGTCTTATTTAGTTTGTTTGTTTGTGCTGTTCTTTAGTTTCCTGTATTAGGAGATATCATATGGTATTTTTCTTTCTTTGCCTGGCTTATTTCACTAAGCATAATTCTCTCTAGTTCCATCCATGTCGTCACAAATGGCAGGAGTTCCTTCTTTCTTTCTGCTACATAGTATTCCATTGTGTAAATGTACCACAGTTTTTAGATCCACTCATCTACAGATGGGCACTTAGGCTGTTTCCAGCACTTAGCTATTGTAAACAGTGCTGCAATGAACATAGGGGTGCATAAGTTCTTTTGAATTAGGGTTTTAGGATTTTTCGGGTATAATCCTAGCAGTGGAATCACTGGTTCAAAAGGCAGTTCCATTTTTAGTTTTTGGAAGTAATTCCATACTATTTTCCATAGTGGCTGCACCAGTCTGCATTCCCACCAACAGTGCAGTAGGGTTCCCGTTTCTCCACATCCTCGCCAGCACTTGCTGTTTGTTGATTTGTTGATGATGGCCATTCTGACTGGTGTAAACTGGTATCTCATTGTGGTTTTTATTTGCATCTCCCTGATGGCTAATGATGTTGAGCATTTTTCCATGTGTCTATGGACCTTCTGTATGTCCTCTTCAGAGAAGTGTTTGTTCAGGTCCTTTGCCCATTTTTTTATTGGGTTGTTTGTTTTCTTGATGTTGAATCGTATAAGCTCTTTATATATTTTGGAGATCAGTCCTCTGTCTGTGATATCATTGGCAAATGTGTTTTCCCATATGGTTGGTTTCCTTTTCATCTTGTTGATGTTTTCTTTTGCTGAGCAGAAACTCTTTAGTTTGATGTAGTCCCATTTGTTTACTTTTTCCTTTATTTCTCTTGCCTTAGGAGATGTATCCATGAAGATATTGTTATGTGGGATATCTGAAATTTTTCTGCCTATGTTTTCCTCTAGGACTTTTTTGGTGTCACGGCTTACATTTAAGTCTTTGATCTATCTTGAGTTTATTCTCGTGTGTGGTGTAAGTTGGTGGTCTAGTTTCATTTTTTTGCAGGTCCCTATCCAGTTCTCCCAGCACCATTTGTTAAAGAGGCTCTTCTCACTCCATTTTATGTTCCTTCCTCCTTTATCAAATATTAGTTGACCATAGAGGCCTAGGTTTATTTCTGGGCTTTCTATTCTGTTCCACTGATCTATATGTCTGTGCTTATGCCAGTACCAGACTGTTTTGATCACAGTGGCTTTGTAGTATTGTTTGGTATCTGGTATCGTCATTCCTCCTGCTGTGTTCTTCTGCTTCAAGATTGCTTTTGCTATTCAGGGTCTTTTTTGGTTCCATATGAATTTTTGGAGTATTTGTTCTAGGTCTGTGAAATATGTCATTGGTATTTTAATAGGGATTGCATTGAATCTGTAAATTGCTTTGTGTAGTATGGCCATTTTGATGATGTTGATTCTTCCCATCCAAGAACATGGTATTTGCTTCCATTTATTTGTATCTTCCTTAATTTCTTTCTTCAATGTTATGTAATTTTCAGTGTACAGGTCATTTATCTCTTTGGTTAAGTTTATTCCTAGGTACTTTATTTTTCTTGTTGCTATAGTAAATGGTATTTTCTTTTTTGTCTCTGTCTCTGATATTTTATTGTTGGTGTACAGAAATGCTTTAGATTTCTGTATATTTATTTTGTACCCCCCTGCTATTTTGCCAAATTCACTTATTATATTGAGAAGTCTTTTAGTGGAGTTTATAGGGTTTTCTAGGTATACTATCATGTCATCTGCATATAATGATAGTTTTACTTCTTCTTTCCCAGTTTGAATGCCTTTTATTTCTTTTTCTTGTCTGATTGCTGTGGCTAGGACTTCCAACACTCTGTTGAATAGGAGTGGAGAGAGTGGACAGCCTTGTCTAGTTCCTGATTTCAGGGGGAATGCTTTCAGTTTTTGTTCATTGAGTATGATGTTGGCTTCAGGCTTCTCATATATAGCATTAATTATGTTAAGGTGTGTTCCCTCTATTCCCATTTTGCTGAGTATTTTCATCATAAATGGGTGATGTACTTTATCAAATGCTTTTTCTGCATCTATTGATATGATCATGTGATTTTTGTCTTTCATTTTAACTTGCCTTAATTCATTCAGTCCACAACAATCCTACATGTTAGGTGCTATCATTAATTATCCTCAATTTATAGAATATTCAAGACACATATTGGTTAAGAAACATACTTGAGAACTCATAGCTGGAATTGTGGTCTAGAGAGCATACATCTTATCTATTTTAACATCAAAATTTGTTGAAAATTCAAAAATGTTTGGGATAAGAGCTTCTCAGTCGTTCATCTTGGCAGTTCATTCAAGTGTTTGAATCAAACAATTAAAATTTAAAAATATCTTAATCATTCAAAAATTCATATTTTGGTGATTCCCAAAAGAATAGAGGGAAAACAAAAGAGAGAGCTAATTTTATGAGAGAACTGAAGATTTGATGTGAGTGTTTGTCACTCAGTTATACCTGGAAGAGAAGTTGACATTACATTTGAATATTTAGCCACTCTATCTACTTCATCATACCCTCATTTTCAGACTGCAATTGTTTTTCCAGTTTGAGGCTCAGAGAGATTAAGTTTACTTGCTCAATGTCACGTTGCTCATTAAAAACAGAATGTGTCAATCTGCTTCCAGAGATCATGTTTTATAATAGCCCACATTATGTCACTCCTGTTAACCCACTCTAGGAAAATATTATTAATGAATGATGACCCAGAAAACACACACTGTAGTACACTCAAAGAATACTATATGCAAGTCCAAGGTGAACATGCGTATCATCTTAATTAAGTGCATGAAACCTTACCTTTTACTTCAGAAAGAAAAATAAACTTCTCTCTTAACACTGCACAGTTGGAAAGATATTACTCTAATGCTAGTAACATGTTATGTGTTGTATTAACTGTTAGCTATTGTGCTTTCCTTTTTAATTATTAGCTAGAAATATGCTAGATGCAATAATTATCAAATACTTTGTCAAACCAAGGGTTTTATTAGATATATGTAGTACTTCATATAATGCATGTTTTCACTTATGGATATTGATATTCTAGAAAAATTTGGAGGGTTTTATTTTGGATATAATAGCTGATGAACTTGACTATTATAAATAATGCTGTGTTGAACGTAGGGCTGCATGTAATTTTTCAAATTAGTGTTTTTAAATCCTTCAGATAAATACATACAAGTGGAATAGCTGAATAACATGGTAGTTCTGTTCTTAATTTTTTAGGAACTTCCTTGCTGTTTTCATAGTGGCTGCACCAGTTTAGGTGTCCATCGATAGTTGAATGTATGAAGAAGATATGGTCCATATATAATGAGATACTACTCAGCTATAAGAAGATAAAATATCGCCACTTGCAACATGGATGTATTATGCCAAGTGAAATAAGTCAGATGTAAAAGGACAAAAACCATAAGACTTCACTCATATGTGGAATATAAAACAAAACAAAAAAGAAATGAACAAACTAAACAAAACAAAAACAAAGTCATAAATACAGACAACAGAATAGTTGTAACCAGAGAGGAAGGAGTGGATGAAAGGCCAAAGGGATAAAGAGAGTCAAACGTATGGTAATGAATCAAAGCTAGACTTTTGGTGGTGAGCACACTATAGTGTATACAGATATTAAATTATAATTTTGTACACTTGAAACTTATATAATGTCATAATCAATCTTATCTAAATAAAAACAGATAATAATATATCATTTAGCTGAGTGAATAAGTACAGAGATTTATAATATTGGGACCGCAAAGATGAATGTTATAAAATATCTAGAAAAGTTAGAACATCTGTACAAATTTGCTTTCAAGTTTTTGTACAAATATATCATTCACACTTTTAGTTCTTTTTAGAAATAACTACACACACACACACACACACACACACACACACACATATATATTTAAATGCAGTCTGCTTTCATTTTCTTCTCAGTCTGTTCCCAACACAATGTCTTGGGGGGAAAAATCAATTTTTGTATTTCAAATTCAATAAGAATTCATTTTACACATGCCCCAGAGCTTCCTATGAATTCTGTCTCATGGTTTGGGAGGATTAGAGAGCAGTCTTTTCATAAGCCACAAGCACTTTTGCAACCTAAAACTTCAAATTTAACAAGGTCAGAGAGTTTTCTAAGAAAACTAATCGGTTACTTGGAACAGAGTGAGATCATAAACCACTCAGTCATACCAAATTGACATAGGCAGTAGGCAAAAAAAAAAAAGGCATCTTTGGTGAAGAGAAATGCTAAATAATACAGTGTACCATTCTGAGCCCTAGGTACCACACACAGCATGCTGTAACTTTATAACACATTATTTGTTCGTTATGAAGAGTATGTTATCATTATATATAAATACATATAACTATTTTATATAATAATTACATAAATGGGGAGGGATATGATTGTGGGAGAAGGGGTGGGCTGGGTGGGGGAGAGAAATGGGGGGAAAATGTGACAACTGTAATCGAAAAACCAAAAAAAAAAAATCAATTACATAAATAGAATACACAGAATATTTTATTATACATTATTATTTTATATAAAATATAATTTTATACAGTTTTATATACAAGTATTAATATATAAATGTGAATTATTGCATTCCCAACCCTAATCCACAATATTATTGGCTTCAGTCTTATGTATATATTTCTTAATTATCAATTAGTTTTAAATGAACATATAATTTTATAGTAGGTTTTTTAACAAGTTACATACAAGTATTCTAATGTTCCTCATGTGTTAGAGTATTCTTAAAAGCATGATATTTAATACCATCATAATATGCCAGAAGATATTTCACTATTTCTTTATTGTTAGACATTTTTTCATCCAAGAATTTTACTGTAAGACTGCTGTACCAAATAATGATGTATGTACATATTTATGTGAAATGTGTATTATTATTTAATATTGATTTTTATAATAATACTGTATTTTTAAAATATACTTATCACCTTAAGAATAGTTCATTTTAATTTTTTGTTTATATATATTTTAAAATTGTTTGTTTGTTTGTTTGTTTGTTTATTTTTAGAGAGAGGGGAAAGGAGAAAGAGAGGGAGAGAAACATCACTGTGTGGTTGCCTCTCACTCACGTCCCAAACTGGGGACCTGACGTGCAATCTAATCATGTGCCCTGACTGGGAATCGAACCAGCGACACTTTGTTCACATGCCAATGCTAAATCCACTGAGCCACAGCAGCCAGGGCTTGTTTATATATTTTTAATACAAATTATTTTGTTAATATTTAAAGAAAATAAAATTCTTAGTTGGATTTAACTCAAATAGATATACAGTTTTCCAGTTAAATTTTTTAAATTATACTTTATATTATTAAAATGTTGGGCTGTCAAATGTTGTTATGATGTACCTTGGTATGAGCCTCTTTGGAGTCATCCTGTTTGGGACTCTGCACTTATTGGATCTGTATATCTATTTCCTTCACCAAGTTAGGAAAGGTTTTTGTCATTATTTTTGCAAATAGGTTTTCAATTTCTCTCTCTTTTTTTCCTCCTTCCAGCACCCCCATGATGCAAATGCTGATATGTTTTAAGTGGTCCCAGGTGCTCCTTACACTATCTTCATCCCTTTGGATTCTTTTTTCTTATTGCTTTTCTAATTGGATATTTTTTGTTTCCTTATATTCCAAATTGGTGATTTTATTCTCAGCTTCATCCACTCTATTGTTGATTCCATCTTACTTATCTTTATTTCAATTCATGTATCCTCATTTCTTATTTGTTCCTTTTTATTCTGTTGAGGTTCTCACTAAGTTTACTGAGCACCCTATAACCAGTGTTTTGAACCTTGTATCTAGTGGATTGCTTGTCTCAATTTTGTTTAGTTTTTATTCTGGAGTTTTGTTCTTTTTTGGGGGGGGCATACAGGCTTGGTAGAGTGGCTTAATATAGTAGATGTCCTATTGGGGCCTGTGGAACAGCCTCCCCAATCACCTAAGCTGGATGCTCAAGGTATGCCTACCATATGGGTTGTGTATACCCTCCTCTTGTACTTGAGCCTTGATTGCTGTTGACATGTTAATGAGAGGGATTTACCCAAGCCAATCAACTGCAAGGACTGGCTGTGACCACTGACTCCCAACCCCTGACCACCATGGAGGATCAGCAGTGGAGAGGCCCACTCACAGAGCAGGACTTACTTCAGCCCACTGAATCTGCCCCTTGAATGTGATGCTTGTGGAGATAGTAGGGTGGTGGTGCTGGTGCTACAATGTGATCTGAGGCTGTCCACTGCATGTACTGGCTCTGGAGCCTCACAGAAGATACAAGCCAAGATCTGCCACCACCTGTGTTCTCCCTGGGGCCACCCAGCATAAGGTACAAAGCAATCTGAAGATGGCTGCTATTTGTGCTGGGCTTGGAGGTATCCAGGTGAGGCCAAGCTATGAACCAAGGCCGGCTGCTGCTAGTTTTGGGCCTGGGGGTCACTTTGCAAGAAGTAGGAGGCTTGATGATAAAAGATGTTTCTTGTTTGAGAGAACTTAGAAAAATCTAAGCATGAGCCAAGATAAGCCCTACATATGGAAAAGCCACAAGACACAGCTTGCATGGACCCAAAAGTTGGACAGGGTGGAATCTCATTGAATCACCAGGGTAGGGAAAACAGTGTGAGTTAGATTGTTGGAGACTCAGGTAGGGCACCCACCTGTTGGCTCTATAGGCAGAGGGCTCAGCAAAGGAACAATGATCTCTGCCAGCACTTCTGTCTAGCAGAAATTGTCCCCCCAGCTCTTACCATGATGCTGGATAATTCAGTTTCTCACCATATGTCTCTTGTGCCTTTCAAGTTGCTGTCCCTATCCTGGAGCTTAGAGTATATATTGAAAAATATACATATGAATTTGGGTTAACAACATAAATTAAGAGCCATTACATTTTTACAGTGTAATAATATAATAAAAATTGGCTGGCAAGAAGTATAACAGTGCTGTGCAACAATAATGTAGCTGTGTTCTCTTGATGGATCTCTCTTGACTAGACTCATCAGGACCATTGGTTATAAAAGGGGTGCTAGCAACCTGGCAAGTTGATTAGCCAGTGGAAAGTGTCTTTTTTAAGGAAAGAGTATTAAGAGATGACTATTAGGATGAGCAGTTTCCAACAGAATACATTGAAAAAGGTATTATCCCACAATAAAATTTTAATTTCACTCAGTCAGTTTAATTTCCTTAGAACAGTGATTTTTCAACCAGTGTGCCACAAGAGGCACAATGACTGGTGTGACTTAAGAATTTTCAAAACATGTAATAACTATTTAGTCAGGGACATTGAGCTATTTTCCCTTAGATATCAAATTTTAAAAATGACAATAGTCAACATAAGAATAGCAGTCAGGTGTGAATGAATCAAAATTATGCCTATTTTTGTCAGATAGGCAAAACATACACTATGTTTTTTGGTATACATACAGAATCTTCGTAATTAGTGTATGTGTTCCATGAGATGAAAATGGCCGAAAATCATTGCTTTAGAGGAACCACTACAGGTTTTGTTTTGTTTTTATATGGGTACAAATGAAATGTCTGTTTGCTTAAATGGTCAGTTTTCTTATCAGGGGGAGGAAGGAAATGTGAAGTGGAGCACCTGTCGCACAGACATTTTAAGCAATCCTTACACTCTTGTTCTCCCTTCCATGCATAATCTCTACATGTCCCTACCCAGGAGTCTCCTGAAAGAATAAGCTTCTCCCCATATGTCCAATTTCTCAAAGATCCTTCACTATAGCTTCCATTCTCTGATCCATCAACATGCTTAAATGCTTCCATTTGCTCTCTGTTTTCCAAAAGGCTAAAACTTTGATCTACTGAAAAAATTTCTTCTTCTCCATATGTACATTTTTTGTTTAGTTTTCTTGGAGCAGTAAAAACCTATGCTTATTTGACTCTTCAAGCACAAAGCACCTGCAAACAAGTCAAATGAATGTGTGTGTTTATGGAATGACGTGAAACAGAGAATTAAAACTTTTAAACTGTTCATAGGGCAATTCTTGATAAAGCTTAAGAAATACTGTGATATTTTAATAATAATGATAATAATAATAATAATAAAGAACAACTTAAAGGTTAGTGCATTTTATGTGTTATTAAATAACCCCCTTAGTTTTAATTTCACTAATGCATTTCACTTCATATTGTTGGTTGCATCATTAAATGACTGCAGTAACATGTTCCTGCTATCTTCTAAACAATTTTCTATAATAAAGTTCAAAATTGCTTGACATTTTTGAGTAGATAAATATGAAGAAGCTACACCCTGCTGACATGAATTCACTTTTTTTAGTCTAGTAATCTTCAAAGGGTGAAAGAGTTATAATGAGGTAAAGCTAACCAAATTTGAATTTATAAAATTTTTACATTTAATATGGTATTTTGAAGCATGAGAATTCTTAAAATGAGGTTAAGTAAATCCACCACTCTTTTCTCTATATTTCTCTATGTTCTATCCAAAGGTAAATCCTGCTGAAAGGTAAATAAATATATGTCTGCTTGTGTAACCATAGAATACCTATTACAGTACTAAAAAATAACCAAGAGTTGAGAATTAATTATGATCCTACTAACTGTGCTATTCTTGAGGTTCGTGGAATAGTGTTAAAATAAAAATAATTAACATAGTTGCACATTGTATATTAAGTAATTTACCTGGGTTCATCTAATTCAGCCCTCTGGGATAGGTACTACTAGTATTAACCACCTTTTAGAGAAAAGGAAAGTGAGATACAGAGATTGTAACCTGATCACATAGTCAGCAGTGGAATTAAAATCTAAGCTGCATCCACACTCTTAAGTGTTGTATTTACATGTCCCAATGCTTTCTGGATGACTCAGATAAAACTTCACAGAAAAGGTGACATTTTAGCTAATCATCAATGATAATCTGGAAGACTACAGAAGGAAAACTAGGTAAAGAGAAGGGGAGATGCAAACATACAACATACAAAAATTCAGCATGTTTTATTAGTTATAAATGCTTAAAGATCTACAATGTAGACTGCGAGAAAGAGCTTGCAAAAAATACAGCTTTGATGGTAGTCAGGGAACTGGCCCATGACATGGAAAAAATTTTACCTTCCCACTCCAACCTGTTTTTTTTTTTTTTTTTTTTCAGATGACTACAAGCTAACCTGCATTGAATTGAAAGAAAAAGAGCAATAAGTAAAAAATGAAACAAAATAACCTCTCTGTGTCTAAACTATGTCTAAAAGAGATCATTGACTTGAGTCCCTGAATATGGAAATGATTAAAGCACAATAACCACCAAGCCTACTAAAATTTGAGAGATATTTGTGTTTATAAATAAAACAATTCCTCACCCCTCAATTCTGTGATTTCTTAATGCCTAAATCAACTCACAGGCCCCCAAATTTATGTTAGCTGAAAAACCATCTACAGAAATTTTGCAGTCTCCAGCAAAGGCCAGTTGTCAAATATCACATGTGGCCATGATTAATAGAAAAATAGTAATAATTGCCAGTCCAAAAGCTAAAGCCAGATCTGAATTTATCAAATAAGAATGCAGAAAACCCACTGTAATTTGAAGTTCAAATTCAGATAGACTTACCGTATTTTATCTGGCAACTCCTGCACAGAGGACAATGGGAAAGTAAGTTGATCTCAGAGAGAAAGCTAGCAGCTGCCACATGTATAAAATCAAGGTCTATGGCCAAAGCATAAAATATTCTCAATTCTTACCCAGAAGGATTGAATAGTTGCTATAGATAAATAACTTTTATTTATTTTCCTCCTTAGAAATGTGTTTTTATTAGTTTTCATTTTTTGTCTCAGTCATTGTTTACTAGGTAAGAGTGCAAAAAATGCAAGTAACTTGTCTCTTTATTTCTAGATGGTTAATTCATGAAGGGCCATTTCTAGACCTAATGAATCAGGTGATACATTCTCCAAATACCCTCAGCTTTAATGAGTTATAACTGGTGGACTTTATGGTTGTCTCCAATAGGAATAGAGTGTGAGTGATCTATAGTGAGAGAAAGTACTTTGTGTATAGGTGATCAATGAGGTGGATAATGACTGATCACTAGTTTCTCCTTTTTACACACATTTAGTTAAAAAAAAGCTTTTCAGTTGGCATATGGGCTCCTAAATAAAGACTTTATCAGCATTTTTTACAGATAGATGGTTCTGTGACTAAGCTGTAGCCAATGGAATATGTTCAGAAGTTATGTGTACAACATCTAAACTGTGTCCTCTAAAGAAAAGGACCACATTCTTTCTTTTCACTTATGCCCTCTTTTTGGCTGGAAGGCAGATTTGAAGGTGGGAGTTGAAACAGCCTTATGGAACCACAAAATAAAAATTACATATTGGGAATACAAGCACAAGAATATAGAAGTCCAAGTCTCTGATGATAATGAAGCTTCCTTCACCTAAATTTTACATATTAAAAAAATATGTTGTTCAAACTACCTTTCTGTGGGTATGCTTTAATATATAAGCTAAAACAATTGTGTAATTTATATGTATTTAAATATTAATACAAAATGTGAGAGAAATTTTGGAGAAAAAAATATGAAAATGTTAACATTCTGATTAGAAATTATTAAAGAAATAAAAAAAAAATCTCAACCTGAGATACCAATAGATATATAAAGTGAGGAACAACATACTATTTCCCAAGAAAAGGAAGACAAATAAAAATGACATGAGTAATAAGAGCAATAAATATAAAAATATAAAAATAATGATAAAAATTATTAAAATAACAATCATCTTCTATTGTCAAAATATATATACCCAAACATTGCTATGCACATTATTTATCAGCATTATGTTATAATCTTAAAAACCTATGAAGTAGATGTAATTATTTTCACACCTGTATTATTAAAACTAGAGACTAGAGCAACATATCCAAGGTCACAGAAGTAGTATATGACCAAGGCAGGCTTTAACCTCACCTTTGATTCCAGAGCTGATGTTACTTTTACTCACCAAACTGTAGGAAAAAGTGGCTCATTAATGAATGAAAAAATTTTAAATTAATGCAACTTATACTGTAAAGTAAATACTATTAATAATACACAATACTGATAAGGTTATTACAAGACACTCATAGCTCTTTTAAATTAGTATCAGCAATTTGGAAACAATTTGCTAAAATAAATCCTAAATTCTTTATAGCAGCAAGTGTTTTGAAGAAGCAATTTTTTAAAGTTAAATAAAATCTTTAAATATGTTGAGTCAATAAATTTTATGCAATAAATAAATTAATGATAATGGGCAACTAAGTAGTATCTGTTTGGCAATTCCAAATGCAAGTAAAACAGGTTAACATCTAAATAATAATGACAATGAGAAAAAAAGAAAGCTCTTCAACATCAAAAGCTCAGACTGACAAAAATAAAGTGATTAAATGTCAAAAACTCTGCAGAATAACCTACCATAATTTGGGGGAAATTAATGACAATTTTATAGCCTAATGTCTTTTTCATATGTGACCAAGGAAAGGCATTTTTGGCTGTCAAAAGCCTGAAATTATATAACATTGATTTTACATTAATTTTTTAAGTGGGTATTCCAATAATAAAGTATTAAAGAATGTTTTTTCTCTGTGGAAAATGGCACAGACACCTTTTGATTCACTCTAAACTTTGGAAATTGTAGTAACACTAAAAGGCAATCCAAATATTGATTTATAAAAAAAAAGTCATTAAATCTTTGTACTTTGGAAATTAAAGTGATCAGCAGGGATCTGTAGACAAATACTGAAGAATGACAAATTATGAGAAAAATATGAAATAACACATACAAAATATTGTTTCAATGAAAATAACATTTTTATCAAAAATAGAATTCAGTGATAGATTATACTCCTTTAAATGTATATTAATCTATTCTATCTGCAAATTAGAAATGTAATAGATATAAGAAGAGATGAGGTAGAAACAGAAGGTAAAATAATAACTGACAAGAAAAAAAGGAGATAAGAAAAATCACAAAAATGAAGACATATACGAAATGACCACAGAGGGATAAAATTGAGTCAAATGGATTAAAAATGTGGGAGAATAATAAATTAGAAAAAAATGAGCAAAAGGAAATAAAATTTACTGAAGATTAAAGGTCTCATAATGAAAATAACAGACATACATGAGACATGTAAAAATCAATATATAGAGTCCTTTAAAAATTAAAATAAGTAAAAACAACTAAAATAACTCAAAGACAAGCCAATAAATATATCTTTGAATTAAAAGAACATCTGAGTGTACATGTTGTAAGAGAACAACATACCTTGAGAAATATTAAAACAGAAAGACATAAGCTAGTTAAATCACTAAACTTCAAAAGATAAAATAAATTATTTTTGCACAAGTAAAAACACTAAGATATTTACACAGTCTTATACAAAGCAACAGTCAATACCAGAAAACAGTCAAACAATACCAATAAATCATTTAAAAAATAAATAGAGGGCAAAAATTTTATACATGTCCCAAAATATTTTCGAATATAAAGTCATTACTATTTTACTAAATAAAACAACCTAGAGAATATCACCACATGTCCTTCTTGAATAATCTGCTGGATGTGATTCACCTCAATTAAAAAATGATTAGAACTATAGTTAAAGGGTTAGAAATAAGATTGAATATGTCTGTTGATAAAACCAAGATTGAAACAAATGTAAGAAGTATGTTAAAGATATAAACTCTTGTGATAGAAAAGATAGACTACCTATGTTGAGAGGTCAAGAGGGAAAGTCAGAAGATTGTGCAGTAAGCCTGGTTTTCTCATCTTGAATGGGTAAGAATCAAAAGATTACATTCATAACTGATAAGTCAAGTAATAGAGTAATAAGTATAGAGAGTTATTCTAAAAAGATAGAGTACTAAGGGGATAAAGAATTCAAATTGTAGTTATAAACTGCTCAGGGTCTCACGAGGCTGAAATTAAGATATTGGCTGGGACTACAATTTCATCTGAGGCTCAAGGTCCTCATTCAAATTCCACGGTGCTGGCAGAATTCATTTCCTTGTGGAGTATGAACAAGGGCTCCATTTTCTTTCTGGCTGTCAGCTCTGTTTCTAGAAACTACCCAGAGTTCTTTATAATCTGGGTTCCATAGGCAAGTCACAACATGCCATTTTTGTTGGGGATGGGGTTTGGTCTTTTTTTGTTTGTTTGTTTTCTGGGCCGGCAGACTCATGTCTGCTGCTGCATCTTGTCCCTCTAAAGGGGTGACCTAATTAGGCCAGGGCTACCCAGGATATTCTCCCTTTTAAGTAACTCAAAGTCAAACTGATCAACAATCTTAATTATGTCTGTAAACATTTGTCATATATGTAAAATTATCATAAGAATGATTGTCTCTCATGGTCACATATTCTGCCCACACTCAAGAGGAGAATATATGAAGGTCTGAGTTGTTGGATATTATTTTAGAATTCCACTTATCACAGGTGTATTTTAATTTAAAAAAATCAAGTTGATTTTGTGTATTTCTCTGCAAATATGTAGATCATCTTTCACAATAACAAAATAACATTAAAGACATTTTTATTGTATATTTTTTACGGTAATGTATATTCTATTAAAATTAATGATTTTAAATGAATTTCTTATTAAGTAAATTTGAAATAATGATTTTAATCATTGATTTGTTATCTCAAGAGAGATAGTTTATAATTTAAATTTTATTTTAAATAAACTTTTTTTTTAATTTGTTTAATATGATAATCATGAAAATTTTTTCCTCAGGTTAATTCTGAAGTTTTTACTCATTCACATACCATCACAAGCCCGAATTTATTAGAATAATAAGAGCAGGTAAAGCTTTAATAGAAACCATTTACTCCATATGTGAAGTTAAAGCTCTTTCATGAGGTTGGAAGCATTTGAAATTGATCCTACATATTAAAGTTGGAATACAACTCTAGAATAATTGCTTAATGCAACTGTTAATAAGTTATCATTAATTTTGTACCTGTATGCATGTTTTCCTGAGGTGATTGGTAATTTGATTTATCTTCTACATCTGTAGATAATAATTTTCTCCAATTATTCCTATAATAACAGATACATTATACACTCTTCAGTTTTTCCTACTTGATAATTCTCTACTGAATCGTAGCTAAAGGAAGAATTGTCTCTTTATTACAAATAATGTTACAAGGTCCCTTGAAAATATATTTATATAATGCAAAAGGATTTCATTAGAGAGCAAGCTTAACTACATGGCATTGTTTCTATTTGTTCATATAGTTTAATATCTAATTATCATTTGTTGAATTGCTTATGTTGTTGTTGTTGTTTTCATAGTGATTGGTATGAAAGAATGTAATGCTGTGAGGAACTTCACCACCATTTAATAGAAGCTTCTCCCTAGGAGAAAATTACCTACAAAACATTCTTAACCAAACACTATTTTATTTCATTTAATTTCATTGGTGGTAGATAAAACATAATACTCAATGCAGCCATTTCTATCACTGAGTTTCTGCAATTATTAAAAAGTAAGTTACTTCTTATTTTGGTTGCAGTCTTACACATTGTTTCTGGTTCAAGTTCTGGAGGAAGAAGAATGCACTTAATGTTATATCCAATTCTACATGTTCAAAACCAATTTTCACCCCTAAGGCTCATTTTCTTAGGGCTTACTCCTCTTGGTTCTTTAAAACACTCATTACTTCATTCTGATCCTTATCACTTTGTTCCAGCAAGGATCAAGAAAAACAATCAAAGTTCTAGGCTGCCAAATAGGTAGCATCAAAGCCAACTCAAAAGAACCACCAGGGGAATAAGCACTCCTTTTTCTATGCATGGGATGTTATCATGTGGTGATTACAATCAGTATGACATGGATTCATGATCGAGCACTTGATTTACTGATATGGTTCTTCACTGAAAAACATTCCTGATTTACCTAAGAACTTATCCACATGAATGTTCTGCACATTTCCTTTTATAAGGATTAACACATGAGTGTTAGAACACCTTAAAACCAAAAATGAAATAAGCATAATAGTTTTCAACTTTCTATACAGGAGATAACTTTCTAGGTATAAAAGCAACATAAGAATAAAAACATTATGTAAAACTAGATATAATATGTGAAACTACTATAATTTTCACTTAATAGCTTAATTTTAATTAATTGGGGAGTTCTATGTATTTTTTAATCCTTTCATTAATGTGAATTAAGTATCCTGGTGCTCTTTCTGACTTTGAGAACTCTCTAATGGCTAACTGTTCTGCGTGCTTTATGTATTTTGTCTGGGTTCTACTTAAAATATGAACCTTTTTCCCTTTAGTTCAGTTCTCTGTTCTTCTATTTTATTAGAAAGATAAAATAACTCATATGGTATCTTTAACATTCTTTTCAAAAATATCTTTAGCTAAGCCAGCAAGTTTATTTGTAATTATCTTTATTCATCACTGTAAGGGACAATCTCCCTTTCTCCTGAATTCAATAGTCATTTTGTACACTTTCTTTCAAACTCTTACCAATAGCCTCCTTAAGGTCCATCATGCTTCCAGCAGCAGCTAGTCTGACGATTAACATCACAAAATTTAGGTTTGCTTTTTAGCAACAAGCTGTTTCCAGGCATCAAATCATGTTCTAATTATTAATACAAAGCAAAACACCGCAAAGTGTAGTGGCATAAATCAATAAGTATTTTATTATGTTCAAGACTTTTATGGCTCAGGATTTATAGAGAGCACAGCTGGGAGGATTTGTCTCTGATCAGTGATGTTTGGAGACTCAACTGAAAAGATTCAACCAGCCCAGGGTAAGTTGACCAGCCTACAGGTGAAATATATGAAGGCTTCTTCACTCACATGGAAGGCATCTGTGCTGACTGTCACAAATGTTGGGTTCAGCTGGGACTTGACCAAAACACCTATAAAAGTAGTGGCTTGGAGTTTCACACAGAATGATAGTCACAGGGTAGTCTGAAATGGAAGCTAAAGACTGAGAACTAGTGGCTAAGTGAACAAAATGAAAAACTTCCTAGCATTTTATCACCTAGCCTTGGAAAACACATAACATCACTTTTATCATATAAACTGTGTTATAGCAGTCACAAATCAGACCAAACCGAAGAGGAGGAATATAAATCCTTCACATTCAATGACAGAAATATCAAAGAATTTGCAGGCATATTTTAAAATCACCAGACACATAATATTAAATTTCCTAGTAATGTATGGAATGACATACATTTTTCATATCTTCATTGCCATCTGGATTTCTACTTTTGTGAAATGTCTAATAAAGTTTTACCTATTTGTGTGAGTTGTCTGTCATTTTGTTATTTATTTAGTTGTATGTTCAAATTTGATCTCTTTACTACTCATTTAGCTCTTATACACATATTTAATCTATTTATCCTGATTATTTAGTTACTTCTATAACAAGGTTGGTCCATATCAATTTAGTCAATCATTACTCAAGGTAAAAGTTCACATTTTGTTCTTTGGAAGAATTTAGAGTCTTCTTTTTATACTTAATATTTGGGAGTTTCAGGAATCTTTGGTTGGGTGTAAGTTTTTGTCATGAGCATTTGATAAATAGTCATATTGAAGAACTGCACACTTTTTATAATTTTCATATATTTTGTTTTGATGTTTTCCTTCTCTTTTCTCATTTTTTAAATAAAATATTTATTATCATATTGGGACCTTTGAATTTATCTTTCACTCATATTCTATCTCCCTCACTCATCCTTCCTCTCATGACTTTCAATGGATTATCAAAATAACTTCCCATAACATCTAATGATATATTTTTTTCAGACTTTTTTTTTCATTCTGGAAGATCTCCATGTTTCCAGTTATTTTTTTAATAATACCCAATTCTTTCTCTGTGGATTGAACATATATTCAGATGTTTCTGCACATGCAATTTAGTTCATTTTTTTTTCTACCAAATGTTTTTCTTTACTTCAAGAGATTTAAAAAGGTGCTTGTCAACTCTGAAGTCAGCATGGGGCTTTTCACTGACTGTGTTTCAGTACTGATGAAGGATATCAAAATGTTCAAAATTAGAACTTTGTAATTCATTTTATGCACTCAAGCATGCAAACATTTTAGAGGTCAAGTATGTATGTATAAATTCTTTCATGTCTTTCATACATGTAGTCATTAAGCTAATCCCAATATTTGCAACCCCAGGTTTCATTGCTACCCTATGGAGTATCTGGCTACTCTAAGCACCAAGACACTCTGAGATTTTGCCACGCTGTCTTGGTCCTTCTTTATTACAGCCTATTCCTCACACACTCTAGAGTAAGCACTTCTCTGGTCAACTACATTTATTACCAATATTATTCTTCCTGCCCATGAGAAATTTATTGAATTCTTGTTCTAGTAATGTTTCACTTTTTTCTTCTCTTAATTGAAGCTTTATACTATTTTTATATCATCACTCTCATTTTAGTGGAATCTTGGTAGAGAGGCCTAGGTATTTATTTAGTCTTTCACCTATAGTGGGAACTTCAAAGTACTTTTTGACTGAGGATCCAAGATCTCCTGGGAAAAGCTGAGTAAAGAACAGTTTCTGGTTACTGCTTTATACAACCTTGACAATAGATATTATATAAAATACAGGAGTTACATGATGGAATATAGGATTAATATGTAGAAAATCTTGAGAACAGTGAAGAGTTGTTTTATTATAATAGCTTCTGATCTTATCCCAAATCATCAGATTGTATCTTCTTATAGAGGCAGCTCTGTTATGAAAATACTGAACTAATCTTAATCAACTTTTATTATTGACATACAAGATAACTTAATAGAAAAAAAATAAGTTTGTGCTTGATATATCTTACATGAATACCTGTGAATTCATTCTGTTAATGGATTCTATGCATGCAATAGAAGTTAGGCAATAAAAACTTCTGAACAATTTTAGAGCCTACATTCTCATGATTAAATGATGGCTAAAATGGGGGTCTAAATCCACTGAATCATTGTTTTCCACCAGAAATAAATGATAGAACTAAAGCATTGCATCTTGTCAACTTGTCACTGAGGTATTAAAAGAGGGTCCTGAGCCTGAATAAATGTCATAGAGGAATAGTGAATTGATTTGGTTAATAAGGAGAAATTTGTACATGTAATTAGTATGCAGGAAAGTGTGGAATGTAAAAAGAGCTGAGATAAAATTAATAGCTTAAAAAATTATGAGGGAAGAAAAAACCATTAACTGTTATGCTCAAAAACAAAATACGCACATGCTGCAACCTTTCTTATCTTGGTGTGAGGAAACAAATGATGTGCTGGGAGTAGCAAAATAAAAGAAACCATTTTCTCAACTGAGAGAAATGAAATATCTTGATTTCTCCTAGAACTTTTCCTGGAACTTCTCATTAAAAAGTAAATAGATTTTTTTTCAGAAACAAGCACTTGGGACCAAAATGATAACATTTTATATTATTGATTATTTGAATTATGAGGCTTTCCTGAGGTTTGACTTTTATCCTGAGTGTATCATTTATTACTAATTCTTGCTATGATGGGCAATAACACATGTTTGATAAAATATACTGAAATTACTTTAAGTTTCAGTAGCAGAAAAATATTTACACACATAAATAAATTTCAAGAAGCAAAGAGGGAGTGACATAAAATAAGTGAATACATATAAAATGTTGATCTCAGAAAAAAAGCTTTTGCTGAGAGTACATTATTAGGACTTCTTTGCAGGCCATAAAAAAATAAATAAAACAAAAACTAAAATGGCCACAACTAAAATGGAAAACATTGATTCTCATAAGTGAGGCACATCAGACTACATAATGACATGGGTAAGAGCATATATTCATGGATTAGATTATTCACTAGCTATGTGACTGGGTATGTCTCCTAACTGCTCTTTACCTCAGTTTCTTCATACATAAAGTTATATAATAATTGTTTCTAGATCATAGAGTTCTTCTGAGTTTTATATTCATTAGTCTTACAAAATTCATAGAAGAATCCTAGCACATAGCATTTGCTATATAAATTTAATTCATTATTAATAGTATTATCATTAGAATCTAGATTTAGAGGTAGTTTCAGGCTCAAATGGATGTAAGTTGTAAGAAATTTTTATTATAAATTTGTTTTGCTTTTCTTTATATTGTATATATGGGCACCAGCAACAGCAAACTTATATTCTACTAGCTTTGTCACGTCTGCAGAAAAAGAATATTTTTTTCACCTAATAATTTCATCAATATTTCGATTAAGTTTCTCATTAAACTTGGATCATAGCCACATTACAAAATAAACCACTATGGTTAATGGCATAGATAGTGTCTTTTCTTGACAGTCCTGAGACATACTCTGACCACTACAAGTGATGACTGAGTCAACCCTTCTCAGACAGTGTGAACTAGAAGAGGAAGAAAGAGGTGGATCCCCAAAAGACAATTAATATGCTACTACTGAAGAAAATTAAAACAAACAAAAAATACTGAGCGTTCTATAGTCACAGATATCCATCCATGTTATAAAAATCAAGACACAAAGAAAATTTGATAAGACCATTGACTTACCAGTGATCATGGAATTTAGCTATGTTTTCCTGCAACAAATCCATTGTGATGCTGTGATGGTGGGGATCAGCAAGCTACATTTTCTAGTCTTTGAGTGAAATTCCTATTAGGTTCTGCAATTGGGGGTGGGGTACCAGAAAAACACTGAAAGGTTAAAAAAACCTTACTAAAAGCACTTACTAAAAAGCTTCTGCACTGCAGAAGGAACTCCCCCCACCCCCCCAAAAAGGTAACAAACTGAATGGGAGGAGATATTTGTGAACAACAGCTCAAACAAAGGGTTAATATCCCAAATGTATAAATAACTCATACAACTCGACATTAAACAAACAAGCAGTCCAATTAAAAAATGGGCAGAGGAGATGAAAGGATACTTCTCCCAGAAATACATTCAAATGGTCAAAAGATACATGAAAAGATGCTCAACTTCACTAGCTATTAGGGAAATGCAAATCAAAACCACAGCGAGATACCACCTCACATCTGTTAGAATAACTATTATCAATAAGACAAGTAATAACAAATTTGGAGAAGTTATGAAGAGAAAGGAAACCTCATTCACTGCTGGTGGGAATGTAAACTGGTACAGGCACTATGGAAAATAGTATGGAAGTTCCTCAAAAAGTTAAGAACAGTTACCATATGACCCAGAAATCCCTCTTCTCGGTGTCTGCCTGAAATTTTTAAAACCATTTATTTGCAAAAATATATTCACCCCTATGCTCATTTCAGCATTATTTATGGTAGCGAAGACATTGAAAAAAACCCATGTCCTCCAATAGATGATTGGATAAAGAAGATGTGGAATACAACTCAGCCATAAGAAAAGATAAAATACTGCCATTTGCGACAATATGGATGAACCTCGAGACTATCATGCCAAGTGAAATAAGTCAGACAGTAAAACCATATGATTTCACGCATATGTGAGATATAAAATGAAACCCATAGACACAAACAACAGAATAGTGATCACCAGAGGGAAGAGGGATAAGGGGTAGTAAAGAGTAAAGGGGGCCAAATATGTGACGATGGAAGATGATGTGACTCTGGGTGGTGGGCACACAATGCAATATACAGATGGTGTATCATAGAAATGTACACTTGAAACCTATATAATCTTAACCAATGTCACTCCAATAAATTTAATTTAAAAATAAATTATATGCAAATAATTAAACTAAAAATGAAAAAGAGGGGGAACCTTCTCCTTTCTGTTTGCCTGTTCTTGCTATGTTCCTCCTTGAGCAGCTGTTTGCCCTAACAGCAGTACAGGTATTCCTCACTTTTCAAAAGTCTGACTTATACCATTTTATTTTTAAGAAGACCTACATTAGTAGCTGTTTACACTAACTGAAAGAAATCTGGAGAGAAATTTTCCTTTGATGAAAACAGTAAAAAGCAAAAATAGCCTTCAGCATTTGTTTTACAGAGAGCCCTTATAGAGGCAGTGAGCACCTCCAGCAGCCAGGGAACCAAGCTCCTTGCCAGGGAACTATGTTCAGCATCTCAGCATCAGGCCACCTGAGCACTGAGGGACGGTGAGCAGCTACACTTTCTGGATTTACTTTGTGCATCTGTTAGCAAGACGTGCCTTCAGGTATCAAAAATGCTTTTAAAAAAACCCGTAAGGATGCTACATTTAGTGTAAAACTGGTCATAATTTAAGCCTATTTAGTATGATCTGGTAGGTTATTTTAGGGGGTTAGGGAACCCTCAGAAACTTCTTTCATGTAAAGTAATGGTAATGGATTTTTCACTTTACACCATTTTGGCCTATGAAAGTTTTCATAGGAAGACTTTTCTTTTGGATAGTAAGAGAAACTTGTAATTTATTTCAGTTTACTATTTTTTTCCAATAGCCCCCAAACCTGCCTTATACCATCTGTACAGAAGCAATAGCAGCAGCTGGAGGAAATGGCTTCCTCAGGAGAGTAAGCCCCAGCTCAGCAAGACTACTCTGAATTTAACACATTTTGATAACCCCAACCACTACCCTTTGTTCACTTAAGCCTCTGGGGTGAAAGTGGAGAACAGATAGCTTTTCAATTACTGTCTTTGTTTCCCATAGTGTTACTACTTTTGTCCTCTATCCCCTATGTAGTACATTTTCCATTTTATCAAGTAGACTACTGTTAGTATTTTATGTGAAATTAAATGTTTTATATGATATAGCCATGGCCCACCCAAAACAAAAGTTTTCTTACATATCTGATTATGTATATCTTGTCTCAGATTTATATTCCTTTCTTTTTTTTCCTGAATAAGTGTTTTACCTCTATAAAACCTAATATTAACCTTGTCCGATCATTTCTTCTTATATCTATGGCCTTAAGATGCCTTTTATAAGGTTAATTGTTTTTTTTAAATTCAGACTGTGAAGTCATAATAGGTCTACATAGAACTTATTGTCTGTGTGAACCTAGGCAACTTATTAATCTATAAATCTAACTTTATTGAGATATAATTCAGGGATAATAACATTTACCTCACAGGTTGTTTGGAGTACTAAAGGGAATGCAATATGGACATCTATCATAGAGAATTTCCCTGGGTGTGCATTTAACAATGTCAGTTTCTTTTCTTTCATTCAATGTAAAAACTTACTGTCTAAATAAACTAATAAAGTTGGATAATAAAACAAAAATGTATAAAAGTAGAGAAAGTAATATAAAATTATTTTAAAATAATATCACATATTAAAATAATATCAAGTCCTAGATTAAGGTTTTTTTGTTTGTTTTTTTTTGCTAATAAGAATTATAATTTTTTTATTGTGGCTAATGGAAGAAGCATCAGTAAGGGGAGCTCTATGGCTAGAGAAAGGCAATATTAGTCGTGCTTGTGTTTGAACCAATTTAAACCACATATAAGAGCAAGTAGTGCTCATCTCTTCCCAACTCTGCATTCAATGATGTCATGTTGATAACTTGAAACTGGTCACGATGGAAGTATTCAACATGCTGTTAAATATTTATAAAATACTACTAGCTTAGTATAGATCCTAAGGGACTAGGAACGGTTTATAAATGTGTAGGAAGGGTTTATAAAGCCTTAAAATATATATAAATACTAAAATAAATGTAAGTTCCTATTTCGTGGATTTTCACCTATCGCGGGGGTGGGGTCTAAAACTAATACCCGCGTTAAGTGAGGGAATACTGTATCTCCATATTGCTTTCCACAGTGGCTGCACCAGTCTGCAATCCTACCAGCAGTGCAAAAGGGTTCTCCTTTCTCTACATCTTGGCAATACTTGTTGTTTGTTGATTTATTGATGATAGTCATTCTAACAGGTGTGGTGTGATATCTCATTATGGTTTTAATTTGCATTTTTCTGATGATTAGTGATGTTGGAAGGCCCTGGCTGGTTTAGCTCAGTGGATTGAGCGTCGGCCTGCGAGCTAAGTGTCGCTGGTTCGATCTTCCAGTCAGGGCACATCAGAGAAGGAAAACTCTGACTCCAAAAAACCTCCGCTGCCTTGCGGCATACCTCTTCAGGGGAAAGGCTAAGGGAGTAAACCCCGACAGAAAATCCGGAGCCGGAGTCCCTAAGGTGGTTTGACGTTGTAGTCAACACCGGCAACTCCTGCGGCGCACCTGAAGCCAAGCTGTATTGACTCCGTCTTTCCCTTGGACCCTTCAGCTGCGAAGAGAGGGGGGGTCTGCTGCATGGGCAACAGCAGACCCTCCATATCACCCTGCCCAGGCTCTGTAGCTTCAGCTTCACTGGAGAGGACACTCCAGCGTCATCGCAACATGTCGATTCAACACGGGAGGAGACAGATACCGTGTCACTCCCGAGTCGGACTGCACAGCCATTCTCGGCGGTGCAGATAGACTCTTAAGAAGTTACACCATCGTCTCTCGAGACGGACGGCTGCCGACGACGACGAGTATAGATCCTCACAAACAACAACATAAAAATCAGAATGCTCAATTTTTATTTTGTTACTCTCTTAATTACTGATGGGAATGACTTCAAGTTTTAACGGCACAGAAAAAGTATAATTATTAGGGACTCAGATTCCCAAATACATGAGGAAATTTTAATGAAAGACATACATACTCTAAATTTATCCTGGCTAAGAAAATATTGCTTCTTTTTCTGCAAATGGAGATCAATACTATTCTCCCATAGAGAACAACAGTTTTATTGTTGCTGTGAAGGGTCAGATTATAAGTATTTTGGTCTGTGTGGACCACTTTCTGTCTCAACTTACCAAACTCTGCTGCCATAGTGTAAAAATAATCATAGGCAATATGTAAATGAATATCATTGCATCCTAAGAAAACTCTATTTATGGACCCAAAATTTAAATTTAATATAATTTTAATACATAATGAAAAAGTTAGTATGCTTTTTACATTTTTTGCAATCATCCAAAAATGTGAAACTCATACTAATCCAGCCATACTGAAATAAGTGGTGGACAGATTTGGATCACAAGTGGTAGTTTGCCACATCTTACTTAAACAGTTCATGGTAGTTCATTTTCCTTGGTAATAATTATGCTGAGCTGATAAGTTGTAAGGTAAGACCTCATGTATAGACTATCTGTGCAGATTATAATCAGGAGAGTCACAAACATTATAATGGTGGCATCACTATGTTTAGTGATTTAGATTAAAATAAATATGTACTATATTTCACAAATCTCCTAAAATTTGAAAAGAAACTTTTCCTTGAGCTACAAATGAATAAAAGTATTCCTAGTTAGATGATATACATATATATTTTTTGAAACTACTAATTTTTAAAACAAAACAATGATGTTTCATTTTTGATAAAGTAATTATGAAAGTAACTTTTTCCCCTCATTACTCATTTACATCAGATTTTTTTTAAATATCATACTAATTCCAGCTCCTCATCTGATATTTGGTTCATTTGATGGGGAATCTGCTCATTTGGTGCACAGAAAATATAAATATGACTTTTAATGAGCACTATTTTTTTAGTTCTAGAAAAAGGGGTATCCTAGATTTCTTCTTGGGAGATTAAAGTCTTTGAGGACAGGACCCATATTGTATCAATTTTCTTTATCCTCTACAGTTTTGCACATTTGATATCTGTTTAATAAATTAAGTTAAATCCACCTGTACTCTTGCAGAAAAGCAGCTTTCTACTTCTCAATTCTTCTAAAAGAGAAAAGTTTTTCACCATGGAAAACTAAGAAACAAGCAAGAAATTATTTCTTGTCACTCAGCATAGGACTCATCCTCTCTTGATACAACACCCTTTTGTCAGAATTCTTGCTCTTGCAATGTCCAGCCTTGTGTTTGTTACATCAGCAATTGTGGCGAGGAGAGTTGAGAGTTTGGAGGAAAAAGTAGTTGGGCAAAGAAATGCTGGAAAGATACATGAATCTCCCTGAAAACCTTGTGACTTTTTTACCTTTTTCTTTTCACAAAATGTTGGCAGGGCTGCCCTTTAACTTATTGGATATATCTGTCAAAGTATCCTTTGAAGGAGTTAATCCAATGCAGCCTATTTTTTCCTTGTTTTCATATCATTAAACTTGCTCTCTCTTTGATCATAATGGAGGAAGGGAGAAAAATATTCAATATGATACATCTTCTGCATAAATGCTTGGGATATTCATAAGCCTTTTTCTGAGTCACATTCTGTTTAGAAATACCTGCTCCACAGAGCTTCCCTAAGTTTTTTAATTTTTATGTTTGCAATTACAACCCCTTTAGAAAGAACTCTTTCAAAGAAGTCAGGGTAGTAAGTGCAAACCTATTCTAGCTTTAGGATTTGTATTCCAATTTCCTAACAAATTTATATTTCCAGAGAAAGAACATAATTCTCCAACCTAAAGGCCACAATTATTATTATCACAGTTATTTAGATAAGATGTGCATTAGGATTGTAAAGAATCCCCAGTTTCTTTTTCCTTCTTACTACTTTTTAGTCACCGAGATCTTAGGAGTGTGCAATACTCTTATACATTATTTAAACCCGAAAGAGTCAGAGTATCACTAATTGCCCATTGGGGTAGATATTGTCCAAATCCACTTTTGATTCCAAACCTTTATTCCCTCAGAGAAAGAGAGAGAGAGAGAGAGAGAGAGAGAGAGAGAGAGAGAGAGAGAGAGAGAGGGAGAGAGAGAGAACTTGCTTCTTCCTTTTATTCTGAGATAGCAAGAGACCTTTCTATTTCTTATCAAGTGGGCAGAATCAAATTCAGACTAACAGAAGGGTATAATGGCTTATGTAAAATAAATAATGGTAAAACCAACATTAAGAACTAAGTCCTTTTACTCAGGATTCGTCACTACAAAATGTTCTTTCTCTGAAGCAGCTCTCCACAAGGAAACATTAAAATTCACCTCTCTTGTCCTTTATCTAAAAGAAATAGAGTTGAGCTCTTTCTGTAATTTTAACCAGGTTATAACAGATGTTACAGGAACCCAGGAGTAACTCTGACTTCCTTGAGAGCCTGAATGAAATGTCATCCATTGCTGCTGCATCAGGTTATTAAAAGAAGAGACAGAAAGAAGAGGCGGGAGAGCCACAAGTTTAACACTGTCGGAATCAGACACAGTGGGAGGGAATAAGCAATAAATGACTAGGTCAGTGAAAAAAACAGAAATGTAAGGCAAATATAGAGGCATGCTAAGCAGTGGTACCTTGGGAGCTGATTTATAAGAAACCCAATTTAGAATAGGTGACTTACAGTACAGTGTGTGACCCTTATTTCCTTTTCTGCCTCAAACTTGTCAATCTTTCACTAATTTTTCTATAAACATGAATTACTGCTGAAGTATTTAGTTGAATTATGTGTATTTCTCAAAGAAGCAGAAAAAAATGCTATAATATACCTTAATCATTAAGCACAGGTGGCTTACATTCAAGTAAGCTCTAAGGAACCTGTACAAACACTGTCATTACACCTATTCATAATGCATTTCCAGGGCTAAATAACAAAACGAGGTTTATGCCTGTATAAACAGTCAAAAAGAAAAAAAAAAATCCAGGCACCTTGTTTTTGCGGGTACTTCTATTTCTAGAAATTATTGTTGCATGGGAGCCTCTGCCTTTTATAAAGGAAAAATGTGTAGATTTTAATGTGTAGCTCTGTGTTATCTCTCTGTTTTGTGAAAGAAAAAACACGTTTCTGTACTAAAATAAAAATAATAAAATTAACAACTGCATGAACACAGATTTTCTGTTGTCTCCCCAATGTTTTCTTGTTGTTGTTGGAGGCGTTATTGTTGTTTAAGAAATCAACCTTCGATCAGGGTTCTCAGGACCTTTCAACAACAAATGAGAAAGTAAATGAGTGAAGTCCATAAGGAGGGTAACATCTCAGTAAGATATTGATGTTATGACCCAGTCTTAAAGGAGCTTGTAGGCTGTGGGTTTCCAAATTGGCTATCCACAGATAGGGCTTCATTTGTTCATTCATTCGTTCTAAAAAGGAGATATTTTCCATGCCTCACCATATGGATAATACTGTAGTTCATTCTCATGTCTTTTGCTATTTAAATATACTAAAGTACTTTTCCTTGAGTTCTAGGACAGTCCTCTCTTTCTTTTTGTTCCATTACCAAAGTATCTATTGAGATTTGTTTTTCTATAGGGATAATTTTTTTTTAATTTCTAAAATTGGCAGATCTGGAGTGAGTTTCTGTACTCTTTTAGTTTTACGTTCAGATCTACTATCTAAAGCCTGCTGGATTAAATTGTTAGGTTTGTCATCTAACATTCCCCCAGAATCAGACAAATTAAACAGATTGGGTTGTTGAAATTAATTCTAAAGATAAAGTCATAGAATGGAAATAAACTACAGAGAGTAGGGAATTAAGTAACTAAATCTCCTAGAAAATTTTTACAGCAGATGGTAAAGGATCCAGCCTTGTTGTTATAGATTAATTTCAAAGACAATTACAGCAGCTTTGCAAAGTTTTGCTACAATAACCAAGCTTAGCGAGCCTCTGCAGTGAACCCAAAATGTCCTACCACCATTTGCACCCCCTTACATAAGCCCTTTCCCACTTATGCAACAAATCTGTGATAAGACATACATAGAATACACAAGCACATTAATCTTGAAGCCACAATAGAAACTTGCTTTGGAAAGCTTTATAATACTTTCCTTGTAAATTATTTTCTTTATGTTTTTCAGATTATAATATTACTAAATTATCATAATGTTTTCCATCCAATTCCAAAGCAAGGTAAGACTCTTATCATTGCTGGAACTAACCGTGTTTGCTCTCTTCCACAATGATTCCTGAAACATACTCACAGATGAGATCAGTGCTCAGATGACTGGGATCGAAACCCAACCACTCTACTTATTGGCTATGTAATAGAATAACTCAAATCTTATGAAGCTTAACTGATCTGTCTGTTAAATGGTGATAACTACTTACCACATTAATCTTCTGAAAGGATTAATTGAAATAACGTGCTTAGAATATTTCCTGCCTCATCATATTTAATTACAGTATTATTAAGGCAATATTTATCAATATGTAATTTAAAGGCGGATAACACTAATCCATGCCATTCAGTTAACATTTAAACACCAGAATTATAGTATCATGAAGTCAAATTTGTACCAAAATCAACTGAAAAAATGAGCTCTGTAATTATTTATTGACTCCGGAAAAACAATGACAAGTTCTTGAGTTAGACATACATATTTATTTGTGAAGTTGATTGTAAGACCTAGACCTAAATCTTGGGTATGCTACCTAGCAGTTATGTTTTTGGATGTATTGCTTAATTTCTTAGTACCTCAATTTCCTCCTCTGTACCTCATTATCGTTATCTTTCCAGTATAAAAGCATTTAGTTCAGAGAACTGAAGTAAGTTTCATGTAAAAGAATCATGCACACACACAAAAATCTGCTTAACACATTTTCTGGTAGTCAGCACACAAAACAGGTTCTCAATAAATTTTAGTTTTCTGTACATGATTAACCTTTTTTTCCCCAAACTGACTATAATTTATGAAAATGTATGTCTTTGTACTTCTTGCATTTGGCACAGTGTCATTAAATACATTAGGTATTCTTTCTCCCTCCTGTCAATACTACTGTAAAATTCTGCTACTCCAATGAACATAGCATTGTGTTGGAAAACAACTGGATGCTTGATTTTATGTCTTACTGAATTTATATTTTGCTGAGGTGATACTTACTTGCCCTCCAAATGCTAGTGCTCATCTGCTGTCCTCAAGTTTCAAAAGTCCCTCTGTGACCTTGTCCTCTACTCATCCCATGCAATACCCCAGCCCAAAACACAACCAACAACATTTTTAAAAGACCTCCACATATACCTATAATTTTCTCTATGAATATTCCTCCTTTACTGAAACTTTGACCTCAGCTAAATCAATGGAGCAATATACATTGGTAAAATAGTTCATTTTAAAGTAATAGCAAGCTTGCTTTGTATATTCTTTCAAGTGAATGTTTTTAAAGCATAAGGTTTTTATGTACAACAATTAAAATTGTAGTTGTAAAAAAAATAAAATAATGTGACCAGAGATTATTGATTCATTTTCACAGGTAGTAATAAATAACTTGGGAGTATAAGAAAGGTGATGGTTATTTGTATTCATATTGATTCCCTCTGAAATGCTGAATTTAGTATGTTTCATATCAATAACTGGAAGATTTAAGGCAATTATAAGATATTTTTTCTATTTCTAATTTTCTCTGTTATTTGTACCTCAAAGTAAATTGGTAGCACAAACTATGATATTTCTCCAAGTACCAAACATTTAAAAATATGTTTGGAACAAAACAAATATATATTTTACTAAAACCACATCAAGTATTATCTCCTGATACTTATTTATGTTAGGTAAATGAGTTGGTTTCTGGACAGTTAATCTATTTTTTCTTCTTTCATTCATTCAATGGCATTTTTTGAATTATTATATTATGGATTGAATTAGAAAATAAGAAGAATTTCTTATAATTTGTTGTTACTCTTTTGTTTCTTTAGTGTGATGGGGAATTTAAAAAAATACAGGCTTAGTTTTGGAATATGGAAGAGTACCTAAGAGGAGTAATTTTGAAAAGTAGGGAGCAAGATGACATCACTAAATAATAGAAGGACTGGGAGAGCATTGAACATGCCAGTCACATACAATAGTCTGAAGAAGTGGGTAAGCCTGTAGACTCTAGGTCAAGACAACTGAGATATAAATTCTAACTCCTCCACAAGCAATCTGACCTTAGGTAAGATATCTAACTTTTCTGTACTGTGGTTTTTCAACTAAAAAGCTGGATAATGATAATTCAGACAACATAGAATTGTGATAATTAATGAACTAATTAATACATACAAAAATAGTGCTTGCCATTTAGTTTAATGTGGGCATTTAGTTAAAATATTAGCTGCTTTTGTTAGCAACTCACAATTTTGCCTGAAGCTGACCCTGCATCGAGGTTTGGGTTTTTCAAGAAATGCTTCATTATCAGAAGCAGGTTTGAAAGTTATCAAGGAAAACTTAAAGTAATGCAATGATGTGTAACAGAGGTACAGTTTCACAGAATCCATTTGAAAGCCTCCAGCAAACCTAGGTAGCTGGCATGTGTTTCTTCTGTACACATGATTTTATTCCCATGCGTCATTGCACTGTTTTATTTCAAAGATTTTAAGGAGGGCTCTTTTATAATTATGATCACACAGTCATGTTCACTTACTTTATAGGTATTTTTTTTAATGTAAAGTTCAGTGCATTTCACCTAAAACCAAAAGGGTTTATAATGTCATCATGCTATAGAGGAAAAATTACACCACTTACTGATATTGGGATGTACCTTTCTATACCTGTTTTTCATCTACAATATAAGATAATAATTTCCACTTTGCAGGATTATTATAAGGGTTAAATATAAGTTACCTTCTGGCTCATAACATTAGTACATAGTACTCAATGAATGCTAGTTAACTTTATGAATGTGATTTTGACAGTAAGCCAAAGACAAAATAATGTAATGTAGATTCTTAGAATTCATCAAAACAGGTTGTAAATAACTTCAAGAAACATCCTCCATGGCAACGACTAACATTTTGAAAGGCTTTATTTTTCCATTGAGAACAATAGCCCAATACAGTGTCTGCACTTCTGTATTCCACTTGCCAGGAAGGATGATATCCATGATGTATTGACTAACTCTAATGAAAATTTTTATTCTTAAGACACAAAATATTTTCCAACACAGCACATAAGGTCTTTGTGCTCATGTCAGCATTGAAGATAAATTTCTGGGAGAAAAATCAGAGAAACTTCTCACTCCTACAGACATCAAAATACGAAAGTAAAAGTGAAAAAAAAAATACATGCCAATATTAAAATAAAAATAAAAGCTTGAACTAAAAAATACACCTCACAGAAAATAGCTAAGCTGTAAACTACAAAATTTTAAAAACACTGTGGTTTTACATAATGACAGTTTACCTGGTGTTTCCCTGTGTTTGTTTTGTGGGACCCAGAGTCATCCTTGGAGAAAAAGGCAAGAAAACTATTTCCTCTTTGAACCAATAAAGCAAAAAAACAAAAAACAAAAAAAAAACTGACCATTTCTCACATTCACCTTGGAGGGCTTCCCTCAGTGGGCTCAGTGGTCAAGAAATCACATCAAAGCTCTGGCTGCGGTGGCTCAGTGGATTGAGCATCAGCCTGCGAGCCAAGAGTTGCTGGTTCAATTCTCAATCAGGGCACATTACTAGGTTGCTTGTCAGGTCCTCAGTTGGGGGTGTGAGAGAGAGGCAACCACACAGTGACATTTCTCTCCCTCTCTTTCTCCTTTCCCCTATCTGTAAAAATAAATTAAATAAACAAATACATAAATTAAAAAAAAAAAAAGAAATCACATCAAGGACTTCCGGTCAAGATGGAGGCCTAGACAGACACACTGCATCTCCCTCCACAACTAAGAAGGAATAGAACTACCTCAAAACTAGAGACTACCAGAAGTTCCAGAAAATTGAGCTGCATGAAAGTCCAACAAAGAAAGATATAAAGAAGAAATACTCATCTAGACAGGTAGGAAGGGCGGAGCCTGGGTGGAGAGGATGCAGTGTTGTGGTGGCAGCAGTGGCAACAGTGGCAGCAGTGGCAGCAGCAGCAGCAGACTGGTGGAAAGTGCAGTCATACATTTTAAAAAGTAGGAGGGACACCTCCGGAGTGCTCCCAACACCAGACCAGACCACATAACTCATGGTTCCAGCACCGGGAAAAATAAAGCCTCATTGCTTCTGACTGTGCAAAGCAGTGGGGTGAAGGAAGAAACTGCCAGAATCTCAGCAGAGTCTGCTCATTTAAAGGGTACCCATGGTGCTAGAATGACCGCAGACCCAACCACTCTGGGAATGACATCCAGGACAACAGCTAGAGAAGTGCCAGTCTTGTATGGAAGTGAGAGAAGTGTCTAAAAAAGGGGTGAATGCTGAACAAGGGACATTATTCCCTCTCAGAACCCTCCCCCACACACAACACCACAACGTGGTAAAGCATGTCACCTTACACTGATGAATACCTAAGGCTCCACACCTTACAAAGTAATAGGTGCAACAGCTCTACCTAAGACAGAGAGGCAAACAAACACAGGAGCCTGTCAAGATGAGGAGACAGAGAAGTAAGGCCCAAAATGGAGAATGAATCAAGGTTCCAGTAGGAAAACTAAGCGACAAGGATATAGCCAACCTAACAGATGAGGAGATACCAACCTAACAGTTGCAGAGTTCAAAACACTGATAAAGATGCTCACAGGCTTGACAGATATGCTTGAGTACAGCAAACGCATAAGGGAAGAAGTGAAGGCTATGCTGGATGAAACAAAGAAAAATCCACACAAAACCAATGGTGAAGAGAAGGAAACTGGGGTTCAAATCAATGATTTGGAATATAAGGAGGAAAGAAACAGTAAACCAGTACAGAATGAAGAAATAAGAGTTGAAAAAATGAGGAGAGGCTTAGGACAACTTTAAACGTGCCAACTTCTGAATCATAGGGGTGCCAGAAGGGCAAGAGGAAGAGAAAGAAATTGAAAGCATATGTGAAAAAATAATGAAGGAAAACCTCCCAAATTTGGTGAACGAAATAGACATACAAGTCCAAGAAGCACAGAGAGTCCCAAACAAGCTAAACCCAAGGAGGACCACACCAAGACACATCATAATTAAAATGCCGAAGGGGAAAGATAAAGAGAGATTCTTAAAAGCAGCAAGAGAAAAGCAGAGAGTTACCTACAAAGCGGTGCCTATAAGACTATCAGCTGATTTCTCAAAAGAAACTTTGCAGGCAAGAAGGGAATGGCAAGAAGTATTCAATGTGATGAAAAGCAAGGACCTACAACCAAGATTACTCTACCCAGCAAAGCTATCATTTAGAATGGAAGGGCAGATAAAGTTCTTCCCAGACAAGGTAAAGCTAAAGGAGTTCATCATCACCAAGCCATTATTATATGAAACGTCAAAGGGACTTACTTAAGAAAAAGAGGATCAAAACACTGAACATTAAAATAACAGCAAATTCATAACTATTGAACAACTGAATCTAAAGGTAAAAACAAAATCCAACTAAGCAAACCAGAATAGGAACAGAATCATAGGTATGGGGATCATTTGAGGGTTATCACCTGGGAGGGGGGAGGGGGGAGAAATGGGAATATGGTGCAGGGATTGAGAAGCATAATCAGTTGGTTCAAAATAGACAGGGAGAAGTTGAGAATAATATAGGAAAGGGTGAAGCCAAAGAACTTATATGCATGACCCATGGACATGAATTAAGGGGGGTGGGATTGCTGGGGGAAGGGGAGTACTGGGCAGAGGGGAGCAAAGGGGAAAACAATTGGGACTACTGTAACAACATAATCAATAAAATATACTTTAAAAAAAATCATCAGCCCATGTGACAACAAATAATGCATACAATAATACTTCAGGAAAAAGTGAAAACTGTGATAAAGAATGAATATACCTCCCAAGGGGAATCAAACATTTTTCGCAAGTAACTAAATTTAAAAAAATTTACTGTTGTCTTTTACATTTTATATTTATCTACTATTCTTCAAATATCCCTGCTAAAAATAATGTTTGATATGTGTTGGCATTTAAAAAATACATGGTATCTTTTTTAACACAATTTGGGATCACTCTACTTTTCAAAACAACTTCTGTCTGACAATAAGCTTTTTGATTTTTGTTCAGAGGAAGCCGCCTTATCTCATTAAAACCCAAAGGTCAGATGTGAAACATTTGTGTTAAAAGTCAAGAAGCTAAGGCAGAAAAATTCCTTCAAGGCAGAAAAATTCCTTCTGCTTCATCTCAATATAAATTGCAGATCAAACAGTGATCTGCACTGACAATGGCCATCCAATCTGAAATGAATTGTATTCTATTTAACATCTCAAATGTCACACTCGGCATTCTACATGGCTTTAATTTTCAACTGCCCAGCTTTGTACTAGGTATTTGTACCTTCTAAATGAGCTTTTTGACCTTCAGATGATAGAATTTTTGTGTTGAAGGAACAAAGAGAAAGCTTTGTAGTCAATAATAGCTTCCTTGCTTATTCACTTATTTTTGAAATATATTTACTTTGTGAATGAACAGTGAAAATATAACCTGAACTGATTTATTTTTAGCAGATGGTAACTTACAAATAAAAGTTCTTAAATGTAGCACTCTATGCAATGGTAAATATTGAAAAAATGGGAACTTGAAACCCATTTTTAAAAATACAAAATCAAGAATTAAAAGATATAACTAATATTTAGCATATATTTGGTGTCCACTTTATGCCACATACTTTATACTGATGGCTGCTAAGCCTCACCATACAGCTATTTTAAATGTTCTCAACTTTGTTGTTCTTTGCAAAGAGCAGGTTACTATGGAGATAAAATAAAACCAGCACTACAGAAGTTTACTTTTAAAAAGCAAATTTAAAAAGAATGTTTTACCTCTTGACCTTTACATCTGATTTTTCCAGATTCTTTTCTAATATATATTCTCCAAAATAATGTTAAGGAGAAAATATATATATTTATTTGGAGCTCTTATTAGTGTAAGAGAAAGATAACCAAAAGAATTATGTAGAAGTGATAGGGATGGAAAAGGAAGTACAGGTGATTGGTTAAAAGGAAATATACATAAAGTTAAAAATGGGCTTTTAGACACACTAGTGTTTGATAGTCAAGCTCACCAGTTATTACTTTTGTTAACTTGGAAAAATCCACTTCCCTGAGCCTCAATTTCCTTATCTGTAAGAAAGTTTTGGTAATATTTATCTCAGATAACTATTCTAAGAAATATATTAGCTAATGCCCGAATGTAGACAATTCAATGTAAAATCAATAACATATTTTCTTTCCCTACCAAACTTATTTTTTAAATGAGCTTTACTTGTTGTCATGTAATCAACAAAATAAATACTTTTTTTCAGGTAATCCCACAGTTTTCCTGGCAATTTTTCTGGCCTGAGTAATAACCAAGTATTTAATAACACATTTAATGTGGGCACTGACCAATCAGAACAACTAAAACTATTCTAGAGAAGCTCTTTCTAAGCCAGGTGCTAAAACATTAGTTGCCAAAAGGTGGGAGGGGGTAGACTCACGTTGGGAAATAGTTTTGCTTTGAGTATGTGGAGGGAGAAATCAAGGAAATAGGTTGAGTTTCACATATAAATAAGCTATCAGCAGAAGAAAGTAGATAACCCTAACAATTATAAAATGAAGAATTCAGGTTTCCAGAATGGAGGAATTTAAATAACCAAAGAATGAAGCCCACAAAGAAAATCCAGAAAAAACTACAAGGCCATTAGTCTTACCTCAAATCATGAAATAGAGAAATTTAGTATTCTTTGAGCACTCATTTTATATTTTAACCTAGCTGTACGATATATGCCTCTTAAAAAATAGAATTATAATATAAATATGATCCTGTATCTTACCCTAATTTATTTATTTAAAACCCTTAATTCTCTACATTTAAATAATTTTAACTTTCTTAACATTAGAAATAGAACAACTTGCTGGTGAGTTTGTTGTTAAAATGTCGAGAAACTAGCTTAAAAATTGGATAATGTACAGAAAAATACGGTTTGTGGTTACTTAAATTATTGTTTTGCTTTAAATTTCTTTTAAATTTATTTTCAGAAATGATGTTATTGGATTTGTAGATTGCTGAGGACAAAAAGAACAGCATAATCAAGCTATTTTAGTGAGATGTAGTGGTAGTGTTATTGACATTGTTATGGTGAAATAATTGTATTTATGTTGCACTATGCAGCAAATAAGTAATGGTGCTTTGTTTTGGAAACTGCAAATTTAATCATGAAAGAAAGAAATATATATTTGTGAAATTGAAGAAATTAAATTTTAAAAACCTTGGGGTCCTAAATTTGAATTGCAAATATCACTGTGAACTCATAATGTGTTTTATATTTAATAAAATAAATTCCTAGATCTTTCTGTGGTAACTCGAATAATGGTTCCCCAAAGATTGGTCAACTCCCTAATCCCCAGAATCTCTAAGTGTTAATTTAGATGGCATAAGAGATTTTGTAGATGTAATCAAGTAAAGGATTTGGGTTTAGGGAGATTATCATGGATTATCCTAGTGGACCCAATATAATCAAAAGTGTCTTTATAAGAAGGAAGAAGTAGAATTAAAGTCAGACAGAAGGTAATAAAATGGCAGAAACAGAATAGAAAGAGACCAAAAGATGTTAGGCTGCTGACCTTGAACATGGAATATGAAATCAGAACCTAAGGAACGCATGTGGCCTTTTGAAGCTAGAAAAGACAAAGTAACAGATTCTCCACTAGAGCCTCCAGGAGAAACAGGGCCCTTGAGATCCATTTTGACTTCTGACTTCCAAACTATAAGAGAATAAATTTATGTTGTTTTAAGCCACTGCTTGTGGTAATGCAATGTCTATTTTAAAAGATCTAGAAATAATGACAATAATTTGCAGTGAGTTCACTATTTAGATTGATTGAATCTTAATAGATTTTTCTGAATAAAATTTTCTACCAAAAGGAATAAACCAGGTGTTCCTGAAGAAATGGCCAACTGAGTTATGGGTCATAACAATCAGACAGAACATGTCATAAAACCAGGTAACAAAAATACCTTGTAAAAATAAAAGTGAATATCTTGTGATTAAAGTTCATTAGGATCATGTCAAAAACCCAGATACCAATTTGAACAGCCCCTACCCGGATAAAATTGAGTCAATTTGATCATCATTAAGAACTGCAAAAGATTGAAATTGATCAAATATATTTAAATGTATGTAGAGATAATATCAAAACAAAACATCATATTAAAGAAACAAACCAAAATGAAAGATAAAAGCTCATTGGTCTCTATTAGAAAATAACAAGCAATTAACTCATTGTCTTAAAAACTGAGTAAGAAAAGGGAAAGAATCAAGAGTTTACCTCTTCCGTACTGTAAAAAACTACACCTCAGTACAGATAAATAATTGATAGGAAAGTTATTTTTCATAAAATTATGCCAATCACTTACAAATAAGAAAATGATAGAAACTGAATATTACAATATCCAACTTCTCACAATGTAATGGTTCCTAGAAGAGTTCATCAATGCCTGTTAACACCGCATGGAGACAACAAGCCATCATGTATCTCCTGATAGAAATGCCCACTACCAAAGAAATATTCATGTCAAAAAAAAAAAAATGGAACTGAATCTTTAAATCTAATTTTATTTTGTCTAGAAATATGGGAACAATATAACATGTTAAACAAATCCACAGGATTACATTTAATATCTAAATTCTGAGAGCTCTATAAACAAGTTTCCTGAAATTAACTTTTCAAGAATGTTGTAGCTATGTATATTTAGAACATTCTTATCTCTTATAGATATATATTTATATAATTATAAATTAAATGATATGATGACCAAGATTTGCTTTAAAGGAATTCTGGAGAGGGGTAGCAATGAAATGAGATTGACCCTGAGTTAATAATTGTTGAAAGAAAGTGAAAAGACTTCTTTGTATGTTTAAAGTTTTCTCTAGCAGAAAGTTTTAAAAATTGTTTCCATAATTTCTATGAAAAATGAAATCTGGAAGGATCAAATGAGAAATATAATGAAAAGTGTGCCTTTTAAATGATTATGCATGCCATTTAAAAACTAGCACCATTGCAAACAGTTATGAATAATTTTAGAGACACCTTGACAAGATATATTCTAGGAGCATACAAGTATACAACAATGACCAAACACTGAAGATATGCTGGTGATTCAAACTAGTAGTTTGACTAAATTGCTGGGATATTTCTGTATAACCTGTCTGAAAGCTGAAGGAAAATGTCACCCATGCACACACTCATATAAAAAGAGGAAAATTATAAATCACAGCAGCTGATCCTCACAATAATTTTATTTATGTGAGAGGTGGAGCTGATTCATTTCTTCCTGGAATGGTAAATGAGCTTCAGCTATTATGAACACCTTTAAAGCTTGTTATTTGAATTGCAGGTACTCCTAAAGGTAACCTCTCCTGAGACTTATGACAAATTTCACCTTGTGGAAAACATCAGTGTAATCCCATATCTTTCCCAGACTCTGTTGTACTCAGAGACCCATAGTGAACTATATTCCCCAGTCTTTTTTTCTGGAGCAAGGACCTGTGGTTCAGGTTTAGTAATGTTTAACCTTATGTTTATTTCTAACATTATAAGTGTCTGACATTAAGTTTTTGCTCAATATTTATTGAACACTTGATAAATGTAGTCTCACTCAGCATTTCTTTGCTACATATTTTGAAGAGAAGTGATTGGATAAAATAAAGTATTAATAGTTCAATAATCCAGAATAATCTCCCTTTTCAAGATTAATTTAATCACTTCTGAAAAATCCCTTTTATGATGTAAGATAGTATTTGTAGAATCTGGGCATCAGGGTATGAACATCTTTGAGAAGCCATCATTCTGTGTACCACACATTTATTTTAGTTCAAATAATACATTACTTATAGTATAATTTCAAATTGTGTTGGGAGAAGAGATGGGGAGAAACTATGTCAGGATAGTTTTCAATTTTCACTAAGAATAATGAGGTGATGACCCAGGCAGCTTATTTGTGTTTCTGCTGCCTCTCTATCAAAAATAGATTAAGTATTTCTGGATTACCTTGATAACCAAATCTAGGTAAAAGAATTCTATGTAAAGCTAATTTGGTCATATTCATAGGAAATTTTATATGATTTATTACATATATATATATATCAAAACCACAGGCATTCACACTCTCTACTCCAACCATGCACGTATTTAAGGGTAAGGAAGTTGGCTAGCGGGTATCATTTTTTTTTAAAGCATATTCTTCTCAACGTGTAAAAGGATTGAGTTATTTAAAGATAAAATGTCATACTTAAACAACAATTGGAATATAGTTCACCTGTGAATTGTATTGAACATTAATCGAGAAAGACAATCCAGTTATACCCACAGATTAATTGCTTCAGGGACCTGTTGGTAGCACAAAACAATGTCAATGACAAATCTATAGAATTATAGCTGAAAGAAGAAACTACACAATTGCAATTCAGGCAGGTAATATTTTATGGACATTCCTTAATTCTTGCATCTGAAACCCACCATTTCTAAAATTGTACTTGAGTCCTTGCTACAATGGGTTATCATCTGATTGAAAGAGTTCAAAGGAATATTGGAGAAATGAAGCAGCAACTTTGATTGATAATTCTAGTATATATAATTCATCATACAATGTAATACCTGGCCCTGGATTTTCTACTATTACATAGGTAAACAAACTGTAAGAGTTATTCTATTTTAACTTCAAGGAATATGACTAAGCCCCTCATCTCCCTAGTAAATAGGAGGGGAGAGGCCTTGAAACACGATGTTCCTCCTGCATGCAGCTTTCTTTTCTTTTCTTTTTTTTTTTTTTCAGATTTAATGTGTTTTATTGATTAAAATATTACATTTGTGCCAATTTCCCTTCCCTCTGCTCCCCTCCACCCAGTGGTCCCCCTCCCTCCAGTTGTCCCCCCCTTTTAGATTATGTCCATTAGTTGTGCATACAGTTCCTCCCAACCTCTCTCCGTCTATTCCATTCCCTCCTACCTTGATCCCCAATTCCTATATCATCTCCCTCCCTCTCCCCACTCCCCCTCCCTGTTGACCTCCCCCCAATATGCTTCCCGTACCCACAGTTCCTTTTCCACTCTCGTTGCCTATTTAGTTTGCCTTTGTTTCATCTCCCTAGCTTCTGTTTTTTTTAAACCAGTCCCTTTAACATCTCATATAACAGTGGTTTGGATCTAATGAACTCTTTCAGTTTTATTTTGTCCTGGAAACACTTTCTCTGTCCTTCTATTCTGAATGACAATTTCGCTGGATAGAGTATTCGTGGTTGTAGGTTTTGGATTTTCATTACTTTGAATATTTCTTGCCAGTCTCTTCTTGCCTGTAGGGTTTCCCTTGAGAAGTCAGCTGATAGTCTAATTGGGACCCCTTTGTACATAATTCTTTTCTTCTCTCTTGCTGCTTTTAAGATTCTCTCTTTATCTTTAATCTTTGACATTTTGATTATAATGTGTCTTGGAGTGGTTCTCCCTGGGTCCAGTCTCTTGGGAACTCTCCTTGCTTCCTGGACCTGCAAGTCTATTCCCTTCCCCAAGTCTGGGAAGTTCTCCTTTATTATATTTTCACTCAATTTTTCAAGTTCTAGTTCATCTTCCTCATTCTCTGGCAAACCAATGATTCTTATGTTGGGCCTTTTATAGCTGTCCCAGAGGTTTCTGATCCTCTCATTGTTGCTTCCCATTTCCTCTCGCTGCATTGGTTGACTGCTTGTTCCTTCTCCATATTCCAGTTTGTTGAAATGAACTCTGGATTTTATTTCCTTTCCTTCTGTCTCGTATGCGGTTTTGTTCCTTTCGTTATGAAAGTTTTTCGCTTCTTTCATATCTTTTTCCTGCTCTTTTGTGAATTCTGTAAGCCATCTGTTAACAATGGCCCAGAACTGAGCCTCTGACAGGTTTCTTATCTGTTCATCTGTCAGGTTCTCTATCTGCTGTCTGGTGAGCTGCGCCACCAGGATTTCTATAGTTGTCTGCCTCATTTTGACAGATGCGTTTTGTTTTCTTGGGCCCGCTGTCGGGGGCAGTGCCTGTGTACGCGTCACAAATCAGCGACCGGCCGGCGCCTGCCTGTCCGCGACCTATTTCGCAGCCCTGTGGTGCTTTCTTTGGGGGCGGGGGTCCAAGATGGATTCACACAGTTATTCAGCTAGGAGACCGGGATCGTCCTCCCGCCCCCCTGGGCCTCACTGTTCAAGGCGATGCGGCGGCCGCTCTCCCCAGCGCTGGAGTCGCGCACCGGCAGGGGCTTGGCCGCAGCTGGGACTCCTCGCCGGGGTCGCGCACCGCCAGGGGCTTGACGGATCCGGGATTCCTCGCCGTCCCGCCGCTCCAGGTGCGACCGCAAACAGCACTGCCCTCTTTAACTCTTACCTGCCCAAATGGCACCGCTGGTTTATAACTTCATATGTTGGACTTCCGTGTAGTTTTATTTTCTGGAATTTCTAGTTATCCTTTGTTTTGAAGTAGTTGTATTCCTCTTTAGTTGTAGAGGGAGACCTAGCGTGTCCGTCTAAGCCTCCATCTTGGCCGGAAGTCCCCCAGCTTTCTTTTCATTTCTCACTTGACTGGCTCCTTTTTGTCTTCAGAAAGGCTTTCATAAGCTATTTTTATTATTATTTCTTTCATTTATAACACTTTGAAAATTATAATTATACATGTATTAATATTTGTCTGTTTACTTTTGTCCTGGCCATGTCTTTCTCTAGGATGTAAAATAAATCCTATGCATGCAGATACCTTGCCTTTTATGCTCACTAATATATAGCTAATATGTAAACTTCATTAAATACATTTGTGTAATTAAATGAATGCGTAAACAAATCAAACGAAAAATCCAAATTAAACAAAAAACCTGCTTTCATTAGAGGAGTCCTCCCCCACCCTGTCTATCACTGGTCTCATTTCCTTAGACCATGGCCTTCTAGCTAAGCTGGCTGAGCTTTACATGAGACTATAAAGTGGAGTAACCAGAAGGGAGAAAGGAGAAAGTGGTCATGTCTAATATTTTGGCTACCTGTTCAGGAAATCATGGCTCTAGGAAACTTCCACTTGTATATGGATTTGCTGGACTGAACTCCTTAGAGTGGCGAGACAGGGGCCACATTAGTAAAATTTTCCATATGTGGTGGCTCAATCTATCATGCAAAATGTGGCACTCTAACTTTATTACACACGACAGACAGCAAGGTGATACCTCCGTGGGTTTCCCTGGCATGCAGCATCCACATTCTCATCTCTCTCTCTCCCCTGCTCTCTTTCACTTTTTGTTTGTCTCTTAAAAACTGTATTCTGCATTAAGGAAACCTATTAGACTTTTCATAAAATCACTGAACACATGTATAAGTGCTTTGAAGTTTCAAAGTTTACCTTACTATATAACACTTTTTCACATAAAACACTTTACACCCCAGAAAAATACTAAAGTATTTTTTTGTGAAAATATGAAAAGAACAACAACAAAAAGTACCTCATTCTCATAGAATTCAAAAAATTAACATTTCCACAAGTGTTTTATTTTAAAGGAAATTACATCTAAGGAAGTAAAGAGAAATTCACTAAAATTATTATATGTTTCCAGAAGGCCCCATTTCCAAGTGCAGCTAAGTATAACTTGTTGGAATAATGAACAGAGCAACATTTTATGTATTACTGAGATTGATTTTGGGATTTGAAACTCCAGTGTGGCAAAACTGGGAAGAATGTTTCCATGGAATTAAAAGATGAAACATGTTCCTCTTACTCACATACATACCTTCAAATCTGGTGACTGCAAAATGGATTTGGCTAATTCCAGAATAAAAGCCTAATCTCACAACATTATTTCAAACATGTCTAGAACAGATAAAATGTTAAATAAGAAACTTTTAAACAATTAACAAGTAGTTTCTAACACAAACCTAGAAATTGGAAAGATCCATGCTTTTCCTCTGTCTAGAAATTTCTGCCTCTTGGCCTAGGTACTTTTGGCAAACATTTTGTCTAACAAATATTTACTCATGTTTCAAGCACCAGTTTTGGCATCATCCATAGTTTGGTACTAAAAAACCCTTCTTGCAATTATTTGTACAAAGGGACCATGATGGTTAATTTTTATGTGTTAATTTGGAAGGCATTTTTGGATGAGATTAACATTTGAATCAGTGATCTTTGAGTAAGCAGATGGCTCTCCATAATTTGGGTGAGCCTTCAGACGAGAGCTGTACCATTGCTTTCTTGGATCCTGGGCTTGCCAGCCCACACTGTAGGTTTTGGACTTCTCTGCCTCTATTTTGTGACATGAAAACATTCTAACAAAATAATACTAATCATGCTCTCTGTAAACATGGGGAAAATAAATGGGATGAACTGAGGCACCATCTCTTTTTCACTTTTATATTATTAGTAATAATACATAGTACACTGATAAAATTTATCCTTTTATGATAGCTTTGGAATAATTTTCCATATTAATTTTGTTATATTTTATCATTTTGTTCTTCCTTTTTCTTTGAAGTTTTCAAATCACTGTGAATCTGTGCTAATTTAAATATTCACTTAGATAAACCTTGTAGAATGCTAACTCTGACACATTGTTATAGGAATTACTTTCCACATATGACAGGAAATGATGTATGTATCTACATACATACCCAATCTACTTGGATACTTTTATAAACCACAAAATTAGGGTCATTTTTTAACATTCTTAATATGTAGTTGACATTTTACAAGGTTTGGTTTTGAGTAAAATATTTTTTTAAATAATGTCTTAGCCAAAATAGATGTTAATTCTTCTGTGAAAGGAGAACTAGAAATATAAAAGTTCAGAATTGGTATCGTCAGTACAACAGCCTTATTCTCTTCTGTTTCCTGAGCAGTCTCCATATAGCCCAGGATGGCTGATAGAGCTACAGCCATCACATTAATATTCTAAGCAATAGATAAAAGAAATGGTTTTTCTTCCCTTTTAAGGAAACTTTATAGTTATACAATTTCTATTTATATCTCAATGGCCAGCACACTGCAAGAAATGCTATGAAATATATCTTGTTAGTGTGGTGATGACATACTCAGATTTTTTTAATTGAGTAAAAAGCAGACATAGAATATGAAAAGAAATCCAGTAGTTTCTGCCACATTAGTAGTTGGGAGAATTTAAAGAAGTAAATTTCTTGCAGTTATGGAGGAACTCAAGTCTCGCAAGAAGTCAAACCCATTATGTATAAATCTATTTTAAAAGTTAAGGCATATATCTTATAGTGTGAATTACAAAGGATGGAGGTCTTTAAGAAATAAAAGGTAGCCTAGTATAAAACAGAAGCACCAGAATTAGGCCTTGAATAAAAATAGCTGTTGAACAACCGATTTAGCAATCCAAGGAATGTTCTCAATATCACTACTGAAAATAAGTGCAGCTCAACATGACAGAAATTGGTGAAAAATTGCAGATATGCAATTCATCTGCAGGCACCAAATCACCTTTAGGATGAGAATCCTGGCTCTCAGAAATATCTTAAGCCTCAAAAAAAAAAAAAACAAACAAACCCAAAAACCAAGAACCAAAACAAAAACGAAAAAACTAATATAATCCCTGGCCTTTAAACTAATAAAAAATTATGATTCTCATTTTAGACATAAGAGCCAGAGACATTAAATGACTCAGAGGGAAACACAGCTAATAAGTCATCGCTTGGGATCTAGAATATTTGGTTTCTTTCAACTTTATTGCTTATTCAGTGAGTTATTTTTTCCACTTCACTGTGTAGCCAGAAGGGTTAGCTCTACTGGGAGCTTTGAGGAATAGTTACGTACTAAATGAACACTTATGAAAGTTATATTAATCACATCATTTTTGAAGTGTGCGTTCCATCCTTTCTCAAACATATCTAAGGCACATGGTATGAAATTTCCCAAATGCACAAAATCCTTCCTTTTCCTACATAAGATATTATTTCTATTAGAGCAGCATCTCTAGAGGCAAGCACAACAGCCCAACATGTGGGAAAATAATAATTAAAGATAACTGTACAAATATACCTCATTAATCTGTATTATATATTTGTGAAGGACGTAACTATTGGTATAAATTGCATGCAGGGTGAAAGTTTGAAAAAAATTAGAGGTGAAGTTAGGACTCAAGGGTTTTTTGTTTTTGTTTTTGTCTTTTGTCTTTTGTCATTGTCTCTGTTCTTCCTCTCAGTAGGTAATAGGGTGGAGAGCAAAAATGGTAACAAAATGACATCCTGCATCAGTGTTCATATTTTTTTTAATGTCCAGAGTTATGACATCTCCAGCATAGTTAATTCATTACCCAAATTCCTTTAAGCTGATGACTTTATGTTTTACACATAACTGATGAATACAATGTTAATTGAAAGGCCTTTCGCTGGTTTTTCCTGAGCTTTGCTTTGATATTATGAGAATAATTTCTTTGAGCATAAATAATATAATTGCTTTTACACAAAGGTAAAAATTAGAGGCCCTAAAGATTTATTTGATATTGCATTGAACCTGTTACCTTCCTTTTATACTTGAAGGCCTTTCAGGCTGCAAGTATGAAGCTCATTCAAAATCATGGATCTGAGTGAAGGTGGATCCAAGACTAGGTACCAGCCTCTTTTTATCATATTTACTGGAGTGACAGTGGTTAATAAGATCATACAGGTTTTAAGTGTATAATTCTATGATACAAGATCTGTATATTTCATTGTGTGCCCACCACCCAAAGTTAAATCAGTTTCTTAATTATGGATCTAGTTCTCTTTCTATATCATGATCCCCTGTTAAGGAAAAATATTATTTAATTTACTAAAACACTAAGAAGATCATCAGAGTCATTAGTAGAAAAGCTTCTACTTCCACTTCCCATTCCCTACAAAGAAAGTTGGATTTGTCCAAAAGCGGATGGCCCTCTCCTCCTTTGTTATTTAAATTCCAAAATATTTTGCCCTTGTTTTTTTTCTCCACTGTGCTTATAATTTCATTGTGCTTCCATTAACCGAGATATTTACAATTATGCCAGGTCAAAATGTGACTTGCTTTAAAAAATGCAAGGTTTATATAACAGGAATATAATTTCATTAGTGGAAAGTGAATGATTTACACACTAAATTTCAGTTAGAAAATGTTTCGGTGAGCAAAATATCTACATAAATTCCTCATTCTACTTCTTCATTCATTTTGAGATAATTATATAATTTGCAAACCTAGAAATATTTTTCATGAGAAACATAGTAAAGTTTAATAAATATTAAATGTGTCATTGCATATATTTTTAATTAAAAATTAAAATATGTTTTTTATTTTTAATTTAAATAAACTCTGCACATATAGAAACACACATCCAATTGCCATTCCTTCTTTTCTCTTGAGTGTATGTGTGAATACACATGTGTGTGCTTAATAAAGAGAAGCAGTGATTAAGTAGAGGGATGATGTTAATTCAAGTTAAAACCCTCAGTCTTAAATTCCAAACTCTTTTTTGTCTATATTATTGTTTACTTTTAATGTTCTTCCATGATCCATTTTTCTAGGCAGGTCAATGAGATAAAAACATTCCAATTATTTAAATAAGAAATGCAATTTCATTCCCAAAGTAAAAATTAAGCATGATATCAAAAGACTGTAGGAAGAATAAAACTGTTCTAATTTGGATTTCTAACAGTGTAGGTAAACTGTGCTCACCTCCTCTCACAACCACATCATAATTACAGCTACATTACAGAACAACTATCATTGAGAACCGCCTGAAGACTAGCTGAAAAGAATTCATGTAACTAATGATATAAAGAAGAAGCCACACTGAGACTGGTAGGGGTAGAGATGCAGAGCAAGCAGGCCATGGACCCATATGTCTCAGTTAAAAATCAGGAAGGATATCATGCTGTAGAGGTTCTCCCTGAGGAGCAAGGAGTCCCAGCCCCACGCTGGACTCCCCCACCCAGGGTTCCAGTGTGGGGAAGAGAGTTCGCATGACTTCTGACTGAAAACCAGCCATAATTGTGGCCGAGTGAGATGGAGGGCTTCTGCAATACCAGGCCTTCCTATTAAAGGACCCACTCATGGACTTAATCACTGGCAGACTCAGCAGCTCTGAGCTCCAGCATTGGGCATAGGCTAAAAAAGTTCCAGGAACATACAGCAGGGGGTGGGGGCTGGAGGGAGTTGTCTGGCTTCAGGGTGAAGGCTATAAGGGCATCCTTCTCTCAGACAGTGCTGGCAGATGTCATTGTTACTTTGTTGAACACAGAGGCATTAGGAAGGTGACATTTTTTGTTTCTCTGTTGAGCCCACCTCCCACCCTGCCTGCATACATAGATAGGAGCAAAGTCTGAGTCTCCATTAACCTGCCTAATACTGTTCATTCCCATTGACCTTTCACATAAAAAGTTTAGGTGCTAATGGTATATCAACAAAGCAGAGTTATCAGTTAAATGAAATATCCACTGGAGCAGGAACACAAGTTCCAACAAAGGCACAGACTGCATTAACAGTTGGATAGGCATTAGTCATGACAAGTTTGTCCTTGATGTTCAGAGATAATAGCCAGCAGGTGGGTTTGTCTCAATAGGTGGACATATTTGGAAAAACAAAAGTGTGTGACCAGCTGCTCACAGGTGAGAGCTCTATTAAGCCCTTCATTTTTGGCAGTTCAACCTCTTTGACTCATGTGCTATATACGCTATCGATTGGGAAAAGGTACAGAATCCCTTATTGTTTACTCCAATTCAATCTTCAGTCGACGCGCTGCTGTTTCCCACTGCTGCACAGCTGTGTCAGAGGGTTTGTATGCTGCCTCAGGGGTTACAACTATAAGCCTAATAGTAGATCACTTTAAGTAGAGCATCACAGCATACATGACTGGAAGGAATAACAAGTTTTAGGCAAAACATTTTATTTTATAAATGAGAAAATGGAAGTTTACAGAATTCAAACTGATAGCCAATAATTCTGCACTGGCTAGTAACACAAGTGAGGCTGGTGTTCCTGGCATTATATAATGGTGTTTTTTCCAAGAGTCCACTAACAACAGTGTCATTCTTTCCCTTGTTTTTCTTTTTCCTTCCTTCATTCTTCTTTCCTTCCTTCCTTTCTTCCTTCTTCTTATGTAGGCAACCATTCATTTGTTAATTCACTTATTCACAATATTTTTGCCAAGCACCTAGCATGTTCTAGGACCACTGGTAGTTGAACAACAGGTATAAAAATAATAGCTAAGGCCCAGAAATAGGATGGTACAGACCAACCTTTCCCTCTTCCTTTTCTTTAAGTATAAATATACTCCCTGGAAATTATTTAACAGATTTAAAAAGCTAAAAAAAAGAATGTGGACAGGATTTCAGGAATACCTGGTGAATACCCTGGTTTTTATATCTCCTATATACCCAGGACTGGATGGATAGTGGAGACACCTGCAACAAGGAATGATCAATGGGCGCAGAAATAAAAAAGAAAAAAAAGGAAGAATACAAAAAAAAAGAAAAGAAAAGAAAAGAAAAACCCTGCTCTTTCTGACCAAAGGACTGGAAAAGTAGAAGCTCAATAGAGAACCAGCGGGGAACCCTAAGCACTTCTCCACGAATTAGGCCTTTGGTGATTATCCAGTTCACTGCCAGCAGTGGCAGCAGCAGGGCCTCAGCCACCCCAGCCCCTGCTCCGTAACTTAGGGCAGGTTGAGTGTTGTGATCTCTCAGCAGCTGCAGAAGCAAAGTCCTAGCTCTCCTGTCCCCCAGTCCAGAACCAGGGCCCAGAGAGTGGGCCCATCTTCTCACAGCTATCACACTAGCAAAACCCTGAACTACCTGGCTTATACCCATGTGGCATAAAGGAACTAAGTCCAGTGGCTTCTTGCCTCACCCCAGGAGATTGCCCAGTGACCCCACAGATGGCATCTAGGACTTGACCAGGGAGTCTTGGCGGCACCAGAAAACAAAGCAGACAATAATAACATTGCAAGGGCTCAGAAACTAATTTCATGAAAATTAAATCTCAGAGAAGTAGATTATAACTTGCACACTAAACTTAAACAGAGCTAAAATATACTACTTAGGAAAAAGAGTCCCCTAACAAGAGAAACAATGTCTAGAATACAATAAAAAATTATTCATTATACCAAGAAACATGAGAACCACACTTTAATGAGGAGGAAAAAAAAAACAACAAATGCCAATATGAAGATAAATCTGTTATTGGAATTGACAAGAATTTTAAAAGTGATTACCTTAAAAATACTTTAGAAATCAAGGATAGATTCTCTTAAAACACATGAAAACAGAAAATCTCAGCAAAGATATAGAAGTTATAGTAAAGCACTAACAGAAAATCATAGAATTAAAAACTACAATAAATGAAATTGAAAAAATCAAAACCTCACTGGATGTACTCAATAAAGTATTGATGGAAAGGACAGAATCACTGGACTTGAGGACAGATCTATAAAATCTATTTAATGTGATTAACATAGAGGAGAGATTAACGGAGCCTCAAGTTTCTGAGAAAAAAATTTTTAAAAAGCATATTAGAATGCAGAATAGCCAAGTCATTTTTGTAAAAGAAGAAAAGGTTTAAAGACATGCACTCCCCAATTTCTAAATGTACTATAAAGGTGCAATAATGAAAACAATGTGGTGCTCTGTAAGCATAAGAACATTGATCAATGAAACATAATTGAGAGTCCAGGGAACACGATACATTTATGGCCAATTGACTTTTGACAAAAGGTGCCAGGACAATTAATTGAGGAAAGAAGAGTTTTTTTTGACAAGGTGCTCTAACAACTGGATGTTCATATGAAGAAAGATGAATTTAGATTCTTACCCCACATTGTGCACAACAATTAACTCAAAATAAATCACAAATGTAGATGTGAGAATTAAAATTAAAAATCTTTGAGAAGAAAATATAGAAAAAACATCCCATACCTTCAACTGGGCATAGCGTTCTTAATAGTTTGAGAGACATATTAAGAAAATGTAAGACAAGCCATAGGCTGAGAAAAAAAATACTTGCAAATTACACATATATGTATCCAATAAAAAATAATTCTATGTAGAATAGAAATAACTCTTACAACTCAATATTAAGAAAACAAATGACAATTCTTTTTAATGAGCAGAATATATAAATAGATATTTCATTCAAGAAGATATACAGATAGATAATCGTCGTCGGCAGCCATCCGTCTCGAGAGACGATGGTGTAGCTTCTTAAGAGTCTATCTGCACTGCCAAGAATGGCTGTGCAGTCCGACTCGGGAGTGACAAGGTATCTGTCTCCTCCCGTGTTGAATCGACATCTTGTGATGACGCTGGAGTGTCCTCTCCAGTGAAGCTGAAGCTACAGAGCCTGGGCAGGGTGATATGGAGGGTCTGCTGTTGCCCATGCAGCAGACCCCCCCTCTCTTCGCAGCTGAAGGGTCCAAGGGAAAGACGGAGTCAATACAGCTTGGCTTCAGGTGGGCCGCAGGAGTTGCCGGTGTTGACTACAACGTCAAACCGCCTTAGGGACTCCGGCTCCGGATTTTCTGTCGGGGTTTACTCCCTTAGCCTTTCCCCTGAAGAGGTATGCCGCAAGGCAGCGGAGGTTTTTTGGAGTCAGAGTTTTCCTTCTCTGATGTGCCCTGACTGGAAGATCGAACCAGCGACACTTAGCTCGCAGGCCGACGCTCAATCCACTGAGCCAAACCAGCCAGGGCATACAGATAGATAATAAACATATGAAAAGATGACCATAATTTGTTATAGGGGAAAATGAACATTAAAACCACAATGAGATATCACACTATGCCCACAAAAATAGTTATAATCAAAACTGAGCGTACCCTGTGAAGATATGGAGAAAGTGAAACTGTCATATATTGCAGATGAGACTGTCTAATTTCTATCACCTGGTGTAGATAAACTGTATGTGGTATATCCATAAAATGGAATATATTCATCAATAAAAAGTAACAAATAACTGATGCATGTTTCGATATGGATGATCCTCAAAACACTTTGCAAAGGGAAAGAAGTAGATGCAAAAAAACTATTATGTTTCTAAAAAGTCTAGAAAAGTCTAGTTTATTATAGAGACAAATATATATGTGTTGGTCTGGGCCTGGGGGTAGGAACAGGGATTCACTTGCAAACAGGTAAAATTAGTTTCTTCGGGATGATGGAAATGTCTTAAAACTGATGTACAACTCTACAAATATTATAGTCATTGAATTTTACATTTATAACTGATATGTAGTTAATATTTCAATAAAGCTGTTTTAAAATGTAAGTAATCAATGAGAATTCCTTATTCCAGAGCAAAACTTAAAACACACACACACACACAAACTAAAAGGATATATTCATTGACTGATAAAAGAAAAAGAATTTTCCACATCAAGAGTTTGAAGCCCTATGAACACTTTTTTTTTAATTAACTATTTGTAAGGTCTACCTTATGATTAGCTTACTACATAAATGTTCCAATCAGACATACAATTTGCCTTAATGCATTAAAACACCTACACAAGGCTAATAATTATTTATCAACTTATAAAATAAAATGTTCATCATATATTTTGTAATGATATTGAAAACAACTCTAAAAGGTTGTTATTAACAAAAATAACTTTTTAAATAACTCAGCAAGCTAAATTATGTAAATTCTAAGATCTTGCTTGAAGAATATTTTAAATACAAAAAAAAAATCCATCATTTAATGTTCTAAAGTGATATAAACATAGAAACATTTCTATATTTAGGAAGGTAGAAAAGAGGTATTTTTGACAATTACATCACAATAATGGACTAAACTTAATATATATTCTAAGCATCCTTTGAAAATGTCCTGATACATGTACTTTATTTACTCAAATTGTGATTACGTTAGCCTCCAAATTTACAAATATCATAATCGTATTACATTTTCATAATCTGTGAGTGATTGTGACAGTGATAGCAAAAAACAAAATCAGTAATTCTATACAGAAAAAAAGGCTGGTGTTAAAATTCTAGAAGAGAAAAAATTCTAAAATAAATAAATAAATTTTAAAATATTACCTTTTAGCTAACATTTATGGTGTAAGATAAATATGAAAATATGAGTGGATGGCGATAGAGAAATAGATAATAAGTAAGTTGATAGCCAGATCTATATGTATATATGAATATGTGAGGGGGGATACGAAAATGGTATTTATGAAAAATAGTGTATTTATTTTTACACATTTAAACTTCAATCCTCTTCAAAGAACTCTCCCTTTGATGCAAGACACCTATTGAGATATTTTTTCCACTGCTCAAAACAGTTTTAGAATTCGTCGATTTTGATGCCTTTTAGTACTTCTGTTTTTTGTTTGTTTGTTTCACCTCTTCCATATGGGCAAAACATTTTCCTTTGAGGACTTTTTCATCTGTGGAAACAAACAAACAAAAAAAGTCACGTGGGGTGAGATCAGGTGAATAAGGAGGGTGGGGCATGGGAGTCATGCAGGTTTTGGTCAAAAACTGAACATTCAGCATGGTGTGGGCAGGTGCGCTTCTAAATCATCTATCATAAAATGGACAAACATGTTGAATCTTCCAAAAAAATTAACTGAAGCTGAATGCAACCTCTCAGAACACCACCAGCTGTTACCCTGATACAGATGGGTCCTAGAACACTCACCTAGCAAGGAAGCCTGTACTACAAGGGACCTGCCCTCCAGAAAATAATTTCATTTTTTTCCTTTTTTGGTCCCACTTTTTACATACCTGTTTATATATAATTATTTTTGGTTTGTTTTCAATACTGTAGCCAACTCACATGTGGCTGAATTTGTTTTTTATTAAAACATAATTAATATACAATATTGTGTTAGTTTTAGGTTTACAACATACTAGTAATTTGACATTAATATACCTAATGAAATTAGGTACAAATTTCTAGTTATAAATGTCACGGAAATTAATGTACAGTGTGAGGAATATAGTCACTAATATCATGATAAACTTGTATGATGACAGATGGTTATTAGACTTAGCATGGTGAACACTTCCTTAGGCATATATAATGTTTTATTCATTGTATTTCCCAAGACTCATCTACATGACCTTGCCACTGGGCAGAAAAGATCTGTATTGACTCCGTCTTTCCCTTGGACCCTTCAGCTGCGAAGAGAGGGGGGGGTCTGCTGCATAGGCAACAGCAGACCCTCCATATCACCCTGCCCAGGCTCTGTAGCTTCAGCTTCACTGGAGAGGACACTCCAGCGTCATCACAAGATGTCGATTCAACACGGGAGGAGACAGATACCGTGTCACTCCCGAGTTGGACTGCACAGCCATTCTCGGCGGTGCAGATAGACTCTTAAGAAGCTACACCATCGTCTCTCGAGACGGACGGCTGCCAACGATTAGAATAATATAATTTCTCAGTCTTCCTTTATTTTCACCCAGAAATCAGGTTTAATTTTACTATACTGAAATCTGACTTGCCATTTAATTACCTAGAAACCTTCAATAACTTTCTATTACCCTTATGATAAAAACAGCAACCTTAAAATAGTCTAGGCCTTGCATAAATTTTCCCTTACATAATATGCATATAGAAAATTATTATTAACTTCTTACTATTAGTTATAAGCAAAAGTATATCCAAAACCTGACCTCAATAAACTTGCGATTAGAAAAGGAGAAATACATCAATCAAATAATTCTATAATAAAATGTAAAAATGCAACTATGACCAGTATGAAAAACGTCCATAGATCTTTGTGAACCTGTGATAAAGGGATTTATCTAGGCATAGAAGTGAAGGAAGCCCTGTACAATGTCTAAAATGTTGGAGCAGAAATTTAAAGAAATATGAAGAAATTTCTAGATTAAAAAAAAAAAAGTACTCCATTAAAGAGCATCATGTTCAAAGCATATAAAAAGATTTTGTATATATATATATATATATATATATGCTACATGAATGTGTATATATAAATATGTTAATATACATACACACACATATATAAATATATATTAACACATATTCATTTTACGACCTACATATTTGTTGCTGTGCACTGGGAAAGGGAATATTCTGCTGTTAGGTGCGCTGTAACAAATATTGTGAATAGTTTAGCGAAATCTCAACTGTAATTATGGATTTGTTCATTTCTCCTTGCAATTCAGCCACTTTTTGACTCATGTATTTTGATGGTCTCTTATTAGGTGTACATAAAACTTTATGATTATTAACTTCACATGAGAAATTGACCTATCATTATGAAACCATTTTATTTCTGATTTTTTTTTCTTTGAATATAAGTATACCTCATTTTATTGTGCTTCACCTTATTGTGCTTTGCAGATATTGGATTTTCATCAATATCAGGGCTAGATCCTTTAACAGGAAAAAGATTACAATTTGCTGAAAGTTCAGATGATGGTTAGCATTTTTTAACAGTAAATTATTTTTAGCCCCAGGTATCCAGAACAAAGACTGTTTGAGGATGTGGCCACAAGGCAGCCATCTACAAGCCAGGAAGAGGTGTAACCAGAAACCAAACCTGGCACCTTGACCATGGACTTCCAGCCTCCAAAACTGTGAGAAAACAAATTTCTTTTGCTTAAGTTAAAAAAAAAAAAAAAGCAAAACAACAAAAAAACACTAAACTATTTTAAAATTAAGGTTTTTTTTTTTTTTTTTTTTTTTTAAGACATGCTACAGCACTCGTGATAGACCACAGTATAGTATAAGGACAACTTTTATATGCACTGGGAAAACAGAAAATTCATGTGACTCCCTTTGTTGCGATATTCACTTTAAGGTGGTGGTCTGGAACTGAACTCAAAATAGCTCTGAGGTATGCCTGTATGTACATGTATTCTAAAATAGCCGTTCCTTTATTCCTTTAATTGCATTAGCATGGTATATTTATCCATACTTTTACTTTCATCTATTTGTCTTTGTATTTAGTGCATTTCTTAATGTAATTGTCTTTTTGTATCCAATCTGATATTCTGTACCTTTTGTGTATCTAAAGAATTTTCAGATAATATATTTAGTCACATGATTAGGCTTGAAGTCTTTCATTTTGCTATTTGTCTGTATGCCTCTCATCTATTTTCCCTTCTTTCCTTTTTCTTCCTTCTTTTGAATCAGTTGAGTATTATTCAGATTCTATTTTATCTCCTTTTATTGGCTTATTATCTATAACTCTTTACTTGGTTATTTTATAAGTTACTTGCATTAGTTTTCTTATGCTGCACAACAAATGACCACAATTACGCATCTTAAAACAATACACATTTGTTATCTCAGTTTCCATGAGGGAGGATTTTGCATTCTTCTCATAAGGTTGCAATCAATGATATTAACTAGACAGTATTCTTTCTTAGAGCTTCAATTAGGGAAGACCCTATCTGCAAGCTTGTTCATATTATTTGCAGAATTCATTTTCTTGTGGCCGTTTGACTGAGGGCTCCATCTTCTTGCTAGTTGTCAGCTCTTTGCACCTTCAAAGCCAGCAGGAGAATCTCTCTTCAATCTGCTATGGAGTATTAATATAATGAAATGGTGTTACGGGAATGATATGTCATCACCTTTGCTTAATAAGTAGCCTAATTAAGAGAATGATATCTCATTACCCTTACTATATCCTCTCATTAAGAAACAAGTGACAGCCCGTGACAGGTTCCACCTACACTCAAAAAGAAAAAGATTATATAAGAGAGTGAGTTACTGGTGGTCACCATAGGATATGTTGACACTACTGCTTTAAAGATTATAGTATACAGCTTTAACTACTTTCACCTGATATACAACTTGAAAAAAAGTAGAAAGATAATTTACTTTCATTTCTTCTCTCCCCCACTTTGTGCTACATTTTACTTTTGCACATTATAAATCCCACATCACATTATTGCTATTTTTGTTGATACAATTTTTATTATTTTTTTAAAGGAAGTATTAAGAAAAGTATACATATTTACTCAGTTATCATTTCTGGTACTTTTCATCTCTTTGTATACATTCAAATTTCAATGAAATGCCATTTTCCTTCTGATAGACTTCTTTCACATTTCTTTAGTGCAGATCCGCTCATGATAAATTGCTTCAAGTTTTTGTGTACAGATGTCTTTAGTTAACCTTTATTTTTTGGGAGGGTTGTTTCCTGTATATAAAAAAATCAAGGTTGGCTTTTTTATTCTAATAGTACTTTAAAGATGTTGTTCCACTGTCCTGTTCCTTGCTAAGAGTTTGATGCACTTGCGTCTTGCTTTTAAGATTTGTTAGGTGGCTCTAGAGCAGTGACCAACTTGGGGCTAATTGTTCCCTACTATTAAGGCACGTCCTGTGTACTGTATCCAGTGTCCCAAGGATTATGTTTTCCAGCCTATTTCTGACCCTAAATATCTCCAGGGATATTTAAAACCCTTTCTGGGTCGTGTCCTCAAACAGAGGATGCTCAGTTCTTAGCTGAACATTTGAGAAAACTGTAGAACTGAGTCCTCTCTCTCCAAGCAACTCTCCTTTTCCCTAAACGCTGCTGAGAACATTACCCGCCTTGGTGTCTCCAGAATTTCAGCTTAATCTTGTCAACGCAAGTAATCCGCTGGGCTCTGCTTGGGTTCTCTCTCCCTGCACGCATCCTGGAAATTTTTTAACGGCAGTTACGTTTTTTGAGCTGATATGTGTTCCCCGTGTCTTCAGGATTACTGTTCTTCCATCTTGTTGTTCTATCTTGGAAGATAGACCTGGTGTTCTCTTTCTACCTCAGAGATTTTTAAGAATAAAATTAATGCTGAGCATTTCCCCTAAAACCCCAACTAACGCAATGCTTTTCCTTCACGCACAGGGTAAGAAAAACTCGGCCAGACGCTACCAAGTCAATTGACGAACCGCCTCCAGGATCCAGCACAGCCTACAGGCTAGCGCGCAAGCGCAGAACTCCAGCGCGCCCGCTGACCATCTATAACTGCGCCTGCGCCAAACAGTGCGGCGCGCCAAAGCGCGAATCCGCACCTGCCAATGAGAGCTGACGGTCGTTCTTGATTCCCGCCCATTAGCCGGGTAACCAATCGCCTGCTCCGGCGCTCAGTCGCGGTGGATCCAAACAGGAAAGAAGTATTCAGGGAAGGTAGAGCTGAATCGCAGCGCGGGGAAGGATGCAGGCGGCGGAGACCGAGGCAGAGGCTGCAGCCCTTGGGTAAGTGTCTGCCTCCAGGTGCCAGCCGGGCGGGAGCAGGGGTGGATTTTGCGGGCCCCGGAGTACATTGCACAGCTCTCTGTACCCCTTACAGCTGTTCAAGTTCGACCCCGCGGTGAAATGATCCTGACCCCAGACCCTAGTCTTAGGTTCTTGAGATGCCTTGCCTCTCTCCAGAGGTACGGCCTGCGAGGGGCTGCGAGGGGCTCCCCGCGAATGCACACTTCCTGGGGGTGCGTCCTGAAAGGGGACGGTTTCTGCTCTGTCAATCCTCCCATCAGTTCGTAGATTGCACCATTCTAACAGGAGACTCTCCACCTTCAGGAGACATCCTGGAAGGGCCATTTCATTTCTGTCTTCCCTGTCCCCCTTACTCTCACATTAGGTAATTTTATGTCGATCCCTTTCTTCTGATGGACTTCTACAGTCCTTATCAAGGAAGTACTCAGAGAACCTAGATCTAGGCATCTAGACCTCTGTCCTAAATTCCTCCCCAAGGTTAGTGCCCTGCCTGGTGGGCACCCACTGCCCATATGTTTTGCTCTTTATTTTTTCCTTTCCTTGTATATTTCCCTTGACTCAAATGGTTTTTCTTCAGTGAGGCACTTCCCACCCTACACTCCTTATTCCCCTTGGCCTGCTTATTTTTCCTCATGGTGCTTATTATCTCCATATGTACCCCCCCACACACACACTATTCCTGGTCCCAGATGGCCCTTTCTGCCTGTGTGTAGATACTGGTCAGGGCAAGACTGTCAGCATTGATACATACATCTACATAGGTGCATGTGTTCAAAAGTTCTCCGGAACGAGCACCCCAGGAGTCTGCAGTGTCTCCTGTTTCCTTGCCCCTTTAGGGCCCTGGCCACGCTGGCAGACATCCTGGAGCCTATAGGCCTGCAGGAGGAAGCAGAACTGCCCAGACAGATCCTGGCTGAGTTTGTGATGGTATGTTCAAGGTGGTAGCCAGCTTTTCATAAGTCAGGGACTGCTCCCGAGTCCTTCTGTTGAGATACTGGGCAGCATTGATGATGAGCAGACTGGAAGACAACCTTGTTGTCCTGTCGTACCAGGAGGTAAGGATGTTCCCTGCCTCTTCCCTCTCCCTAAATAGGATTCTCGAAAGAAAGACAAGCTGCTCTGTAGCCAGCTTCAGGTAGTAGACTTCCTGCAGAACTTTTTGGCTCAGGAGGACACTGTCCAGGGCCTGGACCCCTTGGCTTCTGAAGACATGAGCCGTGAGTAGTCAGGGGATTGGGATAGGGGCTGCTCTGAGTGGGGAAGGAAGGAGGATGTCAGGTCAGCTGTATAGCTGATGGAAAGACTGAGGCCCCAGTGTTTCAGGCTAGCAGGCCAGCCTTTACTCGAGTCCTCATTCTAGTGGCTCATCTCAGGACAGAAAGCAATTGCAGCCAAGGAGCAATGGAAAGATCTGAAGGCTACCTACCAAGAACACATGGAGGCCATCACAAGAGCCCTGACCCAGGTCCTGCCTAAGATGGAGGAGGCCCAAAGGAAGAAAGCTCAGCTCCGAGAGGCCCTTGACCAGCTCCAGGCCAAGGTACACCAGAGTGAGGGAAGGGAAGGATATTCAAAGAGGAGGAGGGACAAAGTGAACATACTAGGTTAGATCCACTGTCCACATCCCAGCATACAACTGGAAAAATACACTACCCCTCGCCTTGTCCCCCCTTTGCTTACCTGCAGAAGCAAGTCACCATGGAGAAACTCAGAACATCCCAGAAGCAGTGGCAGCTGCAGCAGGTGGGTCCATCCCCCTGGAAAATATTACTTTCTACCACATGCTATTGCACAGACTAACTCCTCTGCCTGGAAAACCTTCATCTGCTTTCTTTCTGGGGGACGTTAGGGTATGTATGGACACCAACATGGGCTTGAGTCTTAGCATCACTACCTACCAACTCTGTGACCTTGGGCAGTTATCTGACTTTCTGTGCTTCTGTTACTTCTGTGAAATGGAAGCGATACTAGCACCTACCCTAAACAGGTATTAAGATGATTAAGCAATTAATACAGGAAATGCTTAAGTTGTATCTGGCACATAGCTGGCTGTTCTCATCATCTCTGTGCTGTCCAGGCTGAAGGGGTTAGGGGTATGGCTGTAAGACCTCAGCAACTGGTGAGCCATGTCTGCATTCTCACTCCTGGCAGGAGAAGCGTCTGCAGCATTTGGCAGAAGTTTCTGCAGAGGTCAGAGAGCGTAAGACAGGAATTCAGCAGAAGCTTGAGCGGCTGTATCAGGAACTTGGAACCCTGAAGCAGCAAGCAGAGCAGGAGCGGGACAAGCTGCAGAGGTGAGACTGGGAGCCTGGCTGCAGGCCCAGGGTGGTCCAGCTGAGGTTCCTTCCTTCACACTCACCCCTTTTTTCCAGGCACCAGACTTTCCTCCAGCTGCTATACATCTTGCAGGGTAAGCTGCAGTTCCCTGAGGCAGAGGCAGAGCTACCACAACATTTGAATGTTCCTGAGGATAAGCCCCAGCAGCTGACCCAGCCCCAGGAGCAGAACACTGGAGATACCGTGGGAATAGGTGAGGGTGTGTCCTCCAAGGTGAATGAGATATGGGCAGGGAGGTAGAGAGAGAATCTGGGAGATGGGCCTTACCTTCTGCTCATACCATGGCTCCTCAAGGCCAGTGGCCTACAACCTGCTGGAATTGCAGGCTTGCTATGGCTTCCTGGGTGACAGCAACATAGGAAAGAATCCAGCCCAGGGCCTTATGTTTCTGGACTGCTGGGATGGAGGGTCTGTGAGCTTTGCTGCTCTTGGTGTTGTGGGAAGAGGGGAGGAGCAAGCAGTTTTTTTTATGATTGAAGCTTAACATCTCATCCACATGCCCAGCCTACCCTGGTCTAACCCCTCTCTTACTCTTCTCCCACCCCCTTGTCCCACCCTCATCTCAGGTGGACGGTGAACTTCTGAGTACAACCTGATTTCTGACCACGACCCAGCTGGGGGCAGGCTCTGGATTCTGTTGATTAAAAGCCCTGGAGCTCTCTCAGTTGCCTGTTTGTCTATTTATCTTCATATGATGGTGGGAAGAGCCACATTCAAAGGCCAGCAACATGACAGGTGCTGGGACTGGTGTGAATTTAGAGGGTGCAGCTGGGTAGGGGGCCCTGGCCTGGGGCCTCAGGAGTTGCTTGCCATATTGATATGATGCAGACATGCTGAGCTTAATTTGGGGAAGAGGAGAATGCTTTACGCAGGTGGTTAGATACGTGAAAATGATTTTAATCCCTGATCTGAATGTTTATTGAAAGCCTGTTATGTGCCAGCCCTCTTGCTGTGAACCAGAGCCAACAGTTCTTGGCCCTGTGGAACATAATGAGCATGAACAAGTAAACAGGTTGATAAGATGATTTCAGAGTGTGGTAAAGAAGGGTAGCAAACTAAAACAGTCATATGATGAAGAGCTGTACTGAGAGAATATAGAGAATTTATCTGTACCAGCCTGTGTTTGTGTGTTAGCATTTCCATTTGTGTATGTGTTCCTATATCTATTTTTGTTGTTTTTCAGTTACAGTTTACATTCAATATTATTCTCTAATAGTTTCAGATGTACAACATAGTGGTTAGACAATCACGTACTTTACGGAGTGGACCCCCAATATCTCAAGTACCAAGCTGGCCCCATACGTAGTTAGCACAGTATTATTGTGTTTCCTGCTCTCGGTCTCCATTGCTCTCTATCTGTTGCTAGATGTGTGGACATTGGAGGGGAACTGCTGTGTGTGAGAGAGATTATATCTTTGATTGGGTGTGTGGGAACTGCTATCTAAGAGAAAGCTAGTGGAATGCTCATTCTCCATAGGTGTGAGAAAGATTTATTCCTTTGAGAAAGAGACAGGGGGTCCCTTTGTTTTTGGTGAGAGAGAGTTTCAAGAAATGTTGGTCCCTCTTCTGTATCAGACTGGGATGCCTCCCCTCAGGTGGCGACTGAGCTCCCCGTGCATGCTGATGGTTTGCCTAGTTTTCCCTCACATTGTTCTTTTAAATGTGCTGGCCCCATTTTTTTATGTATGAAACAGGACAGATAGAAGAGGCCTTTGAGGGCCTGCATCATGCCCGACCAAGGGGGGTCAGTGAGGATTGGGGATGCTCGTTTAGGGAGCGCACAAATACCTGGGGAACCTTCCACATTCTACCCATCCCACACCCTTCCACGTGGTCCCTGCTGCTGCACCCCAAATACTCAGTCTCATCCTTCTCTTCCTACTGAGTAGGCTCCCCTATTCCTACAGTCTGGCATCTTTCTAGTCTCATATACTGTGAAATGTTTGCAGTACAAAGTAGAGAGCAAGAATGTATCCACCCTGGGGAAGGAGCGTTTACCAAAGGACTGGGTTATCGTTTGGGATGGTGTGAAGCTTCCTGTTCTTGCATATATGGTGACTGACAGAAAGTCAGCAGGGTAGGGAAGATTCCCATGGAGCTCCCCAGGCTGGGGTGAAGAATAGTATCCTGATATACTCTAAGCCAGGGGACTTAGAGGTCTGCAAAACTGCTGGAACCAGATTTTTCTCGACAAGACTGGAATGAGTCAGTTCACAGTGAAGCCAACGAGGACTGGAGGCTTGAATATCTGTTTTGTTCAAATCCCCTGAATTGCTTCTGTGGCTGGAACCTTCCATTGGGCAAATATGTCTTGACTGAAAAGTTCAGGAATTAGGATTTATTTTCAGATAGAAACCAGATTTCAGCTTCCGGTTGCTCTCAGTCCCCTCTTGGTCCCCCTAAAGGCTGTCTTTTTCCTTGTTCATTGACACTTGCACAGATAGACGTGTGCAAGAAGGGAACCTGTCTTTGGGAAATTCCAATCCCTTACACAAAGACATGGAGACTTGTGAGTCCACAGTGACGGCTGAAAAGGCCCCACTGCCTGCCAAAGACTTCCTTGTCCTCTTGTCCCTGGACAGGAGAGACACAAACCATTGAGAGTACAGGGGGATGGAGACTGGCCAGTGAATCAATGAGTCAAGATACTGTTGCTCTGTCTTGCCCGGAAGAAGCCTTCTCTTAGATCGCTTAAAGTGAAGATTAATCTTACTCCATTGTATGAATAGGAAAATTTTCTTTTTCTATTTTCTGTAAGAATAATATTTTTTTAAACATAGTAATTTCTCTTTATGGTGGAACATTCTTTTGCTTATTCTAGTTTTAATTTCATATTTTTTAAGTCATATTTTTCTAGGAATTTTTTCTTTTTTGTATGTTTATTAATATGAGGTTGCCATAATCTTTTTATATCTGCAGCCTGTTTTAGTATGGCCTAATGTCATATTTCTGAATTCTTTTGTGTGCCTTATCTGATCTTTTCTTTGATCTGTCTTTTCAAATGTTCTTTCATTTTTAAATATCCAAAGGACGTCTTTTTATATTTGCTATTGTATGTTTATCCTGGTTCATTTATATCCTGATAATTTCTTAACACACACACACACACACACACACACTCCTGGAAAGCAGACAGAACTGGGTAAGATAAGCATATAATTATTTTTTGTGTGTTCTGATGGGAAAATAAACCTCAGAAAATAAAAATACTTATCTATGAAGAGACAAATTGTCCAAATTACTGATTGTTCACCAAACTGACACAGCAAAGCTACATTTCCTACCCTGTGGAGTTAGATGAGGCCATTGTGCCTGGACTAGGCCAAGTAGATGGGTACAGAAATGATGTATGCTACTTCCAAACCTGCCTGTGAAACCCACATACCACCGTCTCTTTTTCTCTGACTTCTGGCTAAATGAAGAGGCTACTGAGCATCGTGAGGAAGAAAGGTAGACACACAGAATTGAGGGAGCCTGAGTTCTTGTCACTTGGAAAAAGCAGTCTGGTTAAGGACAACTGTTTTTTGGACCAGGCTATGAGTAAGGACAAAAAGTTTTGTATTAAATGAATCCACTGAAACATTGAAGTTGTTATATCAGATAGCTTAAACCTTCCGGATTCAGTTCGGGTTTCTCCAGGCAGATATCTCAGAATACCTCCTTTAACCTTTTGTGATAATAATTAAACATTTGTTGAACTGGAAAAAGCCACTTTTCAAAGAATCATCTCAAAAAAAAAAAAAAAAAAATTTGGATGCTGCAAGCGGAATATCAAAGGTAGGGATAGTAGTTTCATTAAATTTTCCATTTCCCACTCCAAAGATGCAAAAATATTACCACACTAAATACATGTCTGATTTGGAGAAGTGATTGGTGAGATGTTTATAACTTAAAATATATAATCATAAAATATTCCTGTGTTCTTAGGAAAACTGAGCATGAATTTTCCTGGTACTAATCCCTGTTCTAAACAGACAAAAGTTTTGTTTGGGAGGTTTGCTAAGCTTGCACCTGTAGATCAGGGAAACTGCTAAATGTTACTCTGAGTTTGAAATACTGGTTTTTGACGGAGACGTCTTTTGTTTACTCAGCTGTTGCACTTTCTTTGCTGGGAGTCATTTAATTATGCACATTCGTCTCAGTGCTTGTTCTCCCCTTTTACTCATCATATCACTTGTCGTATTTTGTTTCTTACCTATTTGTTAGTCTAGCCTGAGAATTTGTAAGCAGGTGAATGAATCACCATTATAACTGGTTTTCAAAATATGTTTTTAGAAAGTAATTGCAATGTCACAATTCAGTGTTAAAGTGACAATGTTGACTTCCAACGCGGTGTTTCAGTCTAATCTGAATATCTCAAGCAAATGCAAGAAAAACTAAATATGTTTTGATTGCATCTGTTTCTGATTGGTAGTCTCATTTGTATTTTCATATTGGCTTTTATAAGAATTTAATGGCGTATGTATTAATCAGCAGTTAGAAGTTATTTTATAGACATAAACCTATTACAATTTTATAATTATGATCTTAAAAATATGAAATGTACTTGCAATGCTTCGGCAAACCTTTAAAAAGCGATGTACTTATCACAGCTATCTTTGGCATATCTCAAAAGCAAAGAGCTTGTTAGGTAGCAGCTAGGAATGAGCAGCCAGAGGGGACATAAAGCAGGGCCATTACAATCTTAACAAAGAACTTACACAGGAGGCTAGAAGCAAAAGAAAGACATGTCTCGTCAATTAATTCAGCAGTCCTGTGCCCAGTTTGATAAGATTGCCAGGTGTCTTGAGCATTACAAGCAAAAATAGTTTGGGAGAAGGGCAGTCCTTGAGACTGCTGAGAAAGGGGGGCTTCTGTAAGGTTCTGCAACAATCTCACTAAAATTGCCAGGTGTCCTGAACATCACAAGCAGGAATAGCACAGGAGAAGGGGCGGGGGTCAGTCCTAGAGATTCTATGCTGGGAAAGGGAGCCTTTGTAATAACACTGACTAGACAGAAGGCCTTTATAATAACCAAAAAGAAAGCCTTTATTAATCTCAAGATCTAGAAGGGCAAGAAAGAAGGGTACCTGTAGAAGTTAGCTAAGGTATATAACTCCCAAACCCCATAGTATACTTAGGTTAGCTACGTACCCACTTGTAGCCTTGGCTCAGGTGTACAGAACAAGCTTACTAACTTACTAACAAATTTCCTAACAACTCTTTCCTCTATACAAGGGGCATTTAGACTGGCTGGGTGCCTGCTTGCAGCTTTGTGCTCATATGTGTTTCCTAAATAAACTTGCTATCTCATTCCCACTATACGTGTTGTCTCACTTGAATTCATCTCTTGCTAAGAGACAAGTACTGAGCAACGAGGTGGGGGCTGACTTGGGTCTCTTACTCCATAACAAGCCAAGATTTTTTCCTTTGTGCAGCTTCTGCACCCTGAGCATGCATTCCACCTGGCACTCACCATATTTTATGGAAAGGACTGTTAATATTTCTAATTTCTGCTATTTGTCTTTTATCCAAGTATTATTGCTACAAAAAACAGTGCTTATTGTGTGATTGGTATTCAAGAGTTGTTTCTTCTCCCCTCACAACCTCCTCTTTTATCCTTCTATCTTCACTTTGTGAAGATAGTTTAAAATTGCAAGTGAATTAGGGCAGATGGAGCCTTCAAAGAAATTTCCAGATGAGTGAGGGAGGCTTATTGCACCCAAATGCAACATTTTGAGATATATAGATGTTGCATTTAAAAAAAATTTTTTTAAGTATATTTTATTGATTATGTTGGTACAGTAGTCCCTTTTTTTTCCCCCTTTGCTCCACTATGCCCAGTACCCCTCTTTCCTCCAGCAGTCCCACCCCACTAAATTCATGTCCATGGGTTGTGCATATAAGTTCTTTGACTTCACCCTTTCCTATATCAGTCTTAACTTCCCCCTGTCTATTTTGTACATACCAATTATGCTTTTTAATCTCTGCATCATTTCCCCATTTCTTCTCCTTCCACCTCCCAGCTGATAACCCTACAAATGATCCCCATAGCTATGATTCTGTTTCTATTCTGGTTTGCTGAGTTGGATTTTGTTTTTATTAGATTTAGTTTTTGATAGTTATGAGTTTGTTGTTATTTTAATGTTCATAGTTCTGATCTTCTTTTTCTTAAGTAAGTCTCTTTGACATTTCATATAATAATGGTTTCGTTAAGATGAACTCCTTCAGCTTTACCTTGTCTTGGAAGCACTTAATCTGCCCTACCATTCTAAATGATAGCTTTTCTGGGTAGAGTAATCTTGGTTGTAGGTCCTTGCTTTTCATCACATTGAATACTTCTTGCCAGTCCCTTCTTGCCTGCAAAGTTTCTTTTGATAAATCAGCTGATAGTCTTATCCCTATAAGTCTTATCCCTTTGTAGGTAACTCTCTACTTTTCTCTTGCTGCTTTTAAGATTCTTTCTTTATCTTTCACCTTTGGCATTTTAATTATGATGTGTCTTGGTGTGGTTCCTTTTGGGACTAGCTTGTTTGGGACTCTGCGCTTCCCAGACCTTTATGTCTATTTCCTTTGCCAAATTTAGGGAGCTTTCCGTCATTATTTTCTCAGATAAGCTTTCAATTTCTTGCTCCTCCACCTTTCCTTCTAGAACCCCTATGATTCAGATATTGGCACATTTAAAGTTGTCCCAGAGGTTTCTAAGCCTTTCCTCATTTTTTTCAATTCTTGTTTCCTCATTCTGTACTGGTTGACTGTTTTTTTCTTCCTTATGTTCCAAATCATTGATTTGAACCACAGTTTTCTTCCCTTCACCATTGGTTTTGTGTGGCGTTTCCTTTGTTTCATTTAGCATAGACTTCACTTCTTCCCTTATACTTTTGCCATACTTAAGCATATCTTTCAAGCCTGTGAGCATCTTTATCACCAGTGTTTTGAACTCTATGTTAGGTTGGCTATCTCTTTGTCTCCCAATTCTCCCACTGAAACCTTGATCTGCACCCGCTTCTGGGCCATACTTCTCTGTCTCCTCACTTGACAGGCTCCTGTGTTTGTTTGCCTCTGTGTCTTAGGTAGAGCTGTCACACCTGTTACATTATAAGGGGTGGAACCTCAGGTATTCGTCAGTACAGGGCAAACTGTTTCACCATGTTGTGGCGCTGTATGTGGGGGAGGGGTCCAAGAGCAACAATGCCACTTGCTCAGCACTCACTTCTTTTCCAGGCCATTCTCCAACTTCTGTATGTGATGGAGCCTCTCTAGCTGTTACCCTGGCCATCATTTCCAGAGTGGGAGGGTCTGCAGATGTTCTAGGACCTTTTAAACAAGCAGACTCTACTGAGAGAACATCAGTTTATTCCTTTGTGCCAACCCCCACTGGTTTGCACAGTCAGAAGCAGTAAGGCTTCATTTTTTCAGGCGCTGGGACTGTGAGCTGTGCAGTTTGGTCTGGTGCTTGGTCAGCTCCTTAGGTGTCCCTCCTGACTACGCAAAACGTGACAGTGCTTTCCGCCTGCCTGCCACTGCCACTGCTGCTGCCGCCACCACACCGCGTCCTCTTGGCCCTGGCTTCGCCCCTCCTACCTGTTTGGACAGTATTTCTTCTTTATATCTTTTTTGGACTTCCATCCAGCTCAATTTTCTGGAACCTCTGGTTGTCTATAGTTTTGAGATAGTTGTATTCTCTCTTAGCTGTGGAGGGAGATGCAGCATGTCTGTCTAGGCCTCCATCTTGGCCAGAAGTAGGTTCTGCATTTTTTATTGTAGAACAACATAACAAAATGTACCATTTAACCACATGTAAGTCCATAGTTCTGTGGTACTAACTACATTCATATTGTTGCTTTACAGCCATCAGCACTGTCCATCTTCAGAACTTTTTCATTTTCTTACGTGAAACTCTATACCCAATGAACAATAACCACCACTGCTCCCGCCCCACAACATGTGACGACCACCATTCTAATATTTTTGTCTGTGAATTTGACTACTCTGGGTACCTCATATAAGTGGGATTATATAATATTTTTTCCTTTGTGACTGGCTTCTATTAGCATGAAGTTTTAATATTCATTTATGTTGTAGTACATATCAGAATTTTCTTCTTTATTAAGGCTAAAAAAATATTCCACCTATGTATATACCATATTTTGCTTATCCACTTACCCATCAACGAACACCTAGGTTGCTTCACCTTTTGGCTGTTGTAAATAATGTTACTATGAATATGGTTATGCAAATATCCATATGTATCCATATGAGTTCCTGCTTTCAATTCTTCTGAGTATATAGCCCCAAAGTGGAATTGTTGGATCATGTAGTAATTCTGTTTAATTTTTAAAGAAATCACCATACTGTTTTCCACAATGGCTGTACCATTTTACATTCCCACCAGCAATGCGCAAAAGCTCCATGTCCTCATCACTCTTTTTTTTTTTTTTTTTTTAAATAATAGCCACCCTAACGGAGATGAAGTGGTATCGCATTGTGGTTTTGATTTTCATTTTTCTACCAGTTAGTGATGTTTAGTATCTTATCAGGTGCTAATTGGCCATTTCTTTGGAGAAATGTCTTCAAGTCTTTAACCTATTTTTACTTAAAAAAATTTTTTTTATTTATGATTTTAGAGAGAGAGAGAGGAAAGGAGAAAGACAGAGAGAAACATCAGTTTGTTGTTTTAGATATTTATGTATTTATTGGTTGATTCTTATATGTGCCCTGACTGAAGATTGAGCTTGCAACATTGGCGTATCCAGACTGTGCTTTAACCAATTGAGCTACCCGGCCAGGGTAAGTCTTTTTCCTGTTTTTAAATCAGGTTGTGTTGTTGTTGTTAAATTATAGGAACTCCCTATATATTCTTGATATTAATCTCTTAAGGTATATAATATGCAAATATTTCCTTCCATTTCATGGGTAATCTTTTCAGTCTTCATTATCTCCATTAATGCACACATATTTTACATTTTTATAAAATCCAGCACCTTTTTTTTTTTTTTTTTTTTGCTATTGTTGTCTTGCTCTTGGTGTCATATCTAAGAAACAATTGCCAGTTTTTCTTCTATGTATGCTAAAAGTTCATAGTTTTAGTTCTTAGGTTCAACTCTTTGACCTGTTTTGATTTATTTTGTATGTCATTTAAGGTAAGAGTCTAACTTCATTCATTTGTATGTGGATATCCTATTTTCTAACACTTTGTTAAAAAGGGTCCTTTTCCCCTTGAATGGTCTTGGTACTGTTATCAAAAATCATTTGACCATATGTGTGAGGTTTACTTTTTGTAACTTTGCTAAATTTGTTTATTCTAAGAAGTTTTCCTTTGGAGTCTAGGGTTTTCTACATGTAATATCATATTATCTGTAAACAGAGATAATTTCACTTCTTCTTTTCCTATTTGAATGCTTTTTATTTCTTTTTCTTGCCTAATTCCTTTGACTAGAACTTCCAGGACTATGTTGAATAAAAGTGGCAAGAATGAGAATCCTTACCTCATTTTTGATCTTAGGGGAAAGGCTTTCAGTTTTTAACCTTTGAATATGATGGTCATCATGTATTTTTTGCATATTATCTTTATTATGTTAAGAACATTTTCTTATATTTCTAGTTTGTTGAGTGCCTTTATCATGAAAGAGTTTCAAATTCTGTCAAAAAGCTTTTTCTGAATTATTTGAGATGACAATGTGGGTTTTTTGCTTTCATTCAGTTATGTGATGCATTTTATTCTCTGATTTTCATGTTGAATTATCTTTGCATTCCAGGAATACATTCTACTTGGTCATTGTGAATAATTCTCTTAACTTTATCTTGAATTTGGTATGATAGTATTTTATTGGGATTCTTGCATTAGCATCCATAAGAAATATTGGTTTGTAATTTATTTCTATTTTTATTTTTTTCTTGTAGCGTCTTTGTCTGGCTTTGGTAGCAGAAAAATGCTAGCCTCATAGAATGAGTTAGGAAGTTGTCATAGTACATTCGGACTGTCTTAACAAAATACCATAAATTGGGTGGCTTGTAAATAACAGAAATACTACTCACAGTTTTAGAGACTGAGAAATCCAAGCTCAAGTTGCCACAAAATTTAGTATCTTATAAGGGTCTGCTTCCTTGTTTATAGCCAGCACTTTATTGCTGTGTCCTCATACAGTGGTAAAGGCAAGAGATATCTGGGACCTTGTCATGGACTCCAGCCAGCAGGGTCCATGGCGCTGTAGATGAAGCAAAAATAATCACATGGACTCTGCAAATCCTGTGGAGAAACGGGACAGAGTGTCCACTCTGTAGGTGAGAGAGCGCCCCAACCCTTGCCTGAACAGGCTTTTATTGCTTTCAGAATGGATTACCTTTAACAAAGCCATAACTCATTATGCTAAAGCCAAGGTCGCTTTAGAGGATTATTCCTTACAGAAAAAAAATGTCATGCATAAAAGGGAGCAGTAAGGATGGATGGGCTAGTGATATCCTGTCCTTGAAACAGCTCAGAAAGTGTTTTAAAATGGTACATTAAACATTTGTAGTTTTCAACTCAGGGTGAGGGAGTTTTAGCAAAAGCAGGCCTCAAAGCAGCCTAGATACAATGCAGCCCTGATTCGCACGGGAAAGCTGATCTGCTGGCCTGGATCATGTGTGCCCCCTCATGCCTGTCAGTTTTCCAAACCAGAGCGGAGCTACATTCGCCACTGCCATGCAGACTGGTTCCCTATAGGGCCTATTTTATAACACCACTAATCCCTTTCATGAGGCCTCCTCCATCATGATCTAATCCCAAAGGCCCCACTCATAATTCCAGCACCCTGGTGGGTAAGATTTCAACATGTGAAATTTGGGGACACAAAAATTCAGTCAATAGCAAAGGTATTCCCTCTTCTTCAATTTTTTGGAAGAATTTGAGAAGAATTGGCCTAATTTTTCTTTAAATGTTTGGTAGAATTCAGTAGTATCACTCTCTAGTGTGGGGCTTTTCTTTGTTGGGAGGTTTTGATTACTGATTAAGTCAGCCTACTAATTATATCTTTATTAAGATTGTCTATTCCTGATTCAGTCTTGGTACTGTGTGTGTGTGTGTGTGTGTGTGTGTGTGTGTGTGTGTTAATGTTTAAGTGAGGGAATTAGGCTTCTTAGTTCACTATCTTGCTGACATTGCTTTCTGTCACATTATTTTTACATTTGTGTTACTAACATAACTACTGTTTCTCCCTGTTCTCTAATTTTCTTCATGTAAATTTCTTCATTCAAGATCCTTTTCCTCAGGATCCTCTGATTATGTTCTACCATAGTGTCTAAGTAGCCATGATTACTGAGTTATAGAAGTGTTCCTCTTGACTCAGTACTCTTCCTAGCTATATTACAAGAAAATTGTCCATCCAAGAAAATATTCATAGTCAAATTCTAGTCTGTCTCATTAAGTAAAGTATTTTTAAAATATTTTATCTTTTAAAGAAATTCAGTGATTATAAGCGCATCTAAACTTTTCTTTTAGTACGGGAATTTGTAGGTGTTTTAAACTTGATACAAGGCACTTTGCTATGCAATCAAATGAGTACAAAGGTATTTCATAAATTTCTTCTTGAGTTATGCATGCCATGATTTGTCTGAAGCCATAAACACTTTAATATGTCCAATTTGAAAAATAACAGTTAAATGCCAACATTGAGGGTATTCTTGGTTTATGTAATCCCTAACCAGTTTCCTCCACTGCCATGGCTAGAATCTAACACCACACACACACACACACATTCTGTCTCTGTCTCTGTCTCTCTCTCTCTCTGTCTTTCTCTCTCTCCAAAACTATGCTCAGCAAAGGCTTTTTGTTCATCACTACACTTTACTTTTGTCAAAATGAAAAGTTTACATATTTTTTCCTACATTCAAGGACTTCTAGGGTGCAAAAAGTTTTTTCAACTACAAATGCCTTGAGAGCTAGCCTATAAATCATTGGTGGTTGCACAAATAGTTGATGAAATAAGAACCTACTTTTCTTGTTTTTCACCTAAGTGCTCTCTGTTACTTTTGCACCATTGTATGTTTATGATTTTATCACTAAAATTGATTACTAATGTATAAATCACTTATCTTGCCATAAATAAAGTCTGTATTTTACACTGAGGGAAATATGTTTTAATGCAGAGAATAGTGATTTGGCTTTTGAGAAACATGAATTCATGTTCCAAGCATGGTATTAGCCAACACTGCGGACTCAATTTGCTCATATGTAAAATGAGAATGTTGGAGTAAATAATTTTTAAAGGTTCTTATATATCTCATCCTCTGTTATTCTCAAATACAGACAGTAATTTAAATTTTGAAATTAGGTGCCATTATATAAATAAGAAAAAGAATATTTTCATGTGTAATACCTCAGAAACAGATCTACCTGAAGGATTTTGGATTAAGTCAGCAGGATCTCCTACATAAATAGTGAAATGGGCACTGGGATAAACTATTAAAACATAAGACAACAGAATCAAAATCTTAACTAAATATGTGCTACACCAGCCTTTTGGAGAATGTTATAGGTTGTCTTTGAACTTTGCTTTGAGGGTAGAACAGAACACATCTCTGCACATTTTCCTGGAGGGAATGTTCATTGCTGGCAGGGAGGAATTTTGGAGAATTAACAACATCTGACATGCCTCAAATATCCTTTGATTCAGTCCTAGGAGAATATGGTACAAATAAAAGTAGGTATTAAAAACTGACAGAAAGCCCACCCTTGCTAGAATGTAAAAAAATATTAAAGGTAAAAAAAATAAGAGTGACAAACAACATCAATGTCAATAGAAAAAGAAACTGGCTTCCCAAAGGTGGAAGAAACAGTATGATATTTATAGGCAATATCCATGCAAAAAACTTTTTCACAAACTGACCATTCACATATGAGAGAAAATAAGACTGCTTACTATTGCTTATTGGCAAAAAAATGATAATTGGTTATTTTAGGACTTGACGCCCGTTTAACACTGCCATGAAGGAAATCTATTTACACAAAGGAGATTCTTATTTGTTTTCAGAAATAATATAAAAATAAAACTCAAAATATGCCTGATGGTACTTCTAAAAGCAAACAAAATACTATAAACACTCAATTTATTTTAGATATTAAAGACAGTGTTTTTGAGTAATTATGTCAAATATTTCTTTTGATTAATATGATTTTTTGTCTGTTTATAATATACACATAACTGAAGTCATACACTTTATAAATGTTTAATGTCCATTGTTCTTTATATATTTCCATATGCTATGAAAATCTATCATTCTGTTATTTTCAGATATATATTTCACTTTTTCCACATATATGGCATTGTTAATTTGTCACTTATTTCTGCTCATAAATGTCAATACTAAGAGAGAAAAGAGAACTGAAGGATAATGAAAACGCTGAAGAGATCATCGAGATATGAATAAAATAATTCAAAAATAGTGAAAGTTTGTGAGCTTTCCAAGTGTTTCATAAAAGTAAAGTTCACTTATGTGAATTAAAACCCAGCAATTTTTGGCCATGATGCTCAGTCCTAACATTTGTATAACAGATGCAGGTATAATATAGGAGATCAAGTATGAAAGAATGTGGCAATATCATTCTGGCTCTTAACTCCTGTGAGAAATAACTGATAACAGGGCCTCTGGGAGAGGATTCTGGGAAGATGGCAAAGTAGGAAGCACCAAGAATTTGTCTACCCACATAGACAATGATTGCACTGATGGTATCTATGTGATGTAACTATTTTGAAAATTTAGAGGTTATTGAAACCCTACAACTTCTGAGGAAGGTTTGAATGGTGAATTTTGATTAATTTTAGTCAATTTCAGCTCTAAGCTCAGCAACAGCTACCTGTCACTCAGTCCAAGTCCCAAAGTAAGCAGCCATACATATATTCCTAGAGCAGCTTGTGCATAGTTTGCAGAAGCCAGGGTAGGCAATAGGATCTTGCTTCTAAATACCATTAATCTATGTTCTGTGTACTGATTCTTGCTTATGATTATGGAGGTGCACACACACACATGGACAGTCATTGTCATACAACCACCCCAGTGTTGCAAACCCCAACTCCTATAGCTGAAGCAACTTACAGGAGCTTTCAAGGACTGGCACATTTTTTGCAAAAACCCCTTTACTGTTCTCTTATTCCTCTTTTGGGACCCAGGCATTAAATACTAAGACATTCATAAGCACCTTCATATGCAACAAAAATTCAAAAATCTCTATGTATGTATGCCCAAGGAAAGGTGGAGGCTCATGAAGGACCTCAGAAAACAAATTTAAGGACTTCTGGCCAAGATGGAGGCTTAGATGGGCATGCTCGGCCTCCCTCTACAACTAGAGAGGAATACAACTACTTCAAAACAAAAGATAACTAGAAATTCCAGAAAATAAAACTACACGGAAGCCCAACGTATGAAGTTATAAACCAGCAGCGCTCTTTGGGCAGGTAGGAAGAGCAAAAGGGGGCGGTGCTGTTTGCGGTCGCACCAGGGACAGCGGCAGGGAGAACAATCCCAGCGGCAGGGAGGACGATCCCGGCTGCAGTCAAACCCCGGCGACTCGCGACCCCAACGCTGGGAGAAGTAGCCACCACATCGCCTTGAACAGTGAGACCCGGGGGACGGGAGGACGGATCCTGGTCTCCTAGCTGAATAACTGTGTGAATCCATCTTGGACCCCCGCCCCCACACAAAGTGCCACAGGGCTGCGGAATAGGTTGCGGATCGCCACTGGTCGCTGGGCAGTGATGACAAAGAGCCGGCAAGAAAGGTTGAGGATCGGCGCCGGTCGCTGGGTTCTGACGAGTACACAGGCACTGCCCCCTATAGCCGGCCCAAGAAAACAAAACACATCTGTCAAAATGAGGCAGACAACTATAGAAATCCCGGTGGCACAGCTCACCAGGCAACCGATGAAGAATCTGACAGATGAACAAATAACAAACTTGTCAGAGGCTCAGTTCAGGGCCATTGTTATCAGGTGGCTTACAGAATTAACAAAAGATCTGGAAAAAGATGAGAAAGAATCGAAAAACACTCATACTGAAAGGAACAAAACCACATACGAGACAGATGGTGAGGAAATAAAATCCAGAGTTCATATCAACAAACCAGAACACAGAGAAGGAACAAACAGTCAACCAGTGCAGAGAGAAAAAACGGGAAGCAAGGAAAATGAGGAGAGGATCAGAAACCTCTGGGACAGCTATAAAAGGCCCAACATAAGAATCATTGGTTTGCCAGAGGGCGAAGAAGATGAACTAGAAATTGAAAAATTAAGTGAAAATATAATAAAGCAGAACTTCCCAAACTTGGGGAAGGAAATAGACTTACAGGTCCAGGAAGCACAGAAAGTTCCAAAAAAACTGGACCCAGGGAGAACCACTCCAAGACACATTATAATCAAAATGTCAAGAGTTAAAGATAAAGAGAGAATCTTAAAAGCAGCAAGAGAGAAGAAAATCATGTACAAAGGGGTCCCAATTAGACTATCAGCTGACTTCTCAAGGGAGACCCTGTAGGCAAGAAGGGACTGGCAAGAAATATTCAAAGTAATGAAAATCCAAAACCTACAACCCCGAATACTCTATCCAGCGAAATTGTCATTCAGAATAGAAGGGCAGAGAAAGTGCTTCCAGGACAAAATAAAACTGAAAGAGTTCATTAGATCCAAACCACTGTTATATGAGATGTTGAAGGGACTGGTTTAGAAGATGGAGGATCAAAACTATGAACACTAAAATGAAAACTGCAGCACAAGAAACAACAACAGAAGCTAGAGAATTGAAACAAAGGCAAACTAAACAGGCAACAGGAGTGGAAAAAGAACTATAGGTATGGGGAGCATATTGGGGGGAGGTCAGCAGGGAGGGGGAAGGGGAAGAGGGAGGGAGATGATATAGGAATTAAGGATCATGGTAGGAGGGAATGGAATAGACAGAGGCTGAGAAGAACTATATGCACAACTAATGGACATGGTCTAAAAGGGGGGGACAACTAGAGGGAGGGGGGGCCACCAGGTGGAGGGGAGAAGAGGGAAGGGAAATTGGGACAAATGTAACATTATAATCAATAAAACACATTAAAAAATTATAATAAAAAAATCAAATTTACATGTCAGGTTGACTTTTGGTATGAAGATGGCCTAAAACAAAACAAAATGAAACAAAGCAACAAGTCCTGGAGGGAGGGGAGGACCTGATTACCAGAATTACCACATTATTAGTTTCAAATGTCACAAAGCATGTAAAGAAATTGAAAAGTATGATCCTGTCAAAGGAAAAATATAAACCAACAGAAAATGTCCCTGATAATGATCTGATGGTGGGCCTGCTAAGCAAAGACTTTAAAATAATTGTATTAAAGATGCTTAAAGAACTAAATAAAAACATGGGAAAATTCAAGAAAATGCTATATTAAAAAAGGAAATTTTAATAAAGATAGAGGAAACCTAAGGAGAAACCCCCAAAGTCCTAGAAATGATGTGTACAAAAATTGAAATAAAAAAGCATTAGAGGAATTTAAAAACAGATTTGAGCATACAGGAGAAAATAATGATGAAATGGAAGATAATACTATTAAGGTTGAGTCAGAGGAACAGAAAGAAATTATTGAAGAAAAGTGAAGAGAGCCTACAGAAATTGTAGGACATCATCAATTGGACCAACATGTACATTGTGGGAGTCTCAGCAGAAGAAGAGATCAAGAAAGGTGTAGAGAGATTATTTGAAGAAATAATGGCTGAAAACTTTCCAAGACTAATAAAAGACATAAATATAAACATCTAAGGAGCTCCATGAGTCCAAGTAGATGAACTCAGGGACACTCACCTTGAGGCATATTATAACCAAATTATTGAAAGACAAAGAATCTTGAACAAAGCAAGGAAAAAGCAACATCATATATAAGAGATCCTTAATGTTATAAAGAAATTTATCATCAGAAACTTTGGAAACCCAGAAAGCAGAGGATATAAAAAGCTAAAAGAAAAGAAAAAAAGTCAACCAAGATTCCAATTCCAGTAAACTGTCCTTCAAAACTAAGAGAGAAATTGAGTTATTCCCAGGTTAAAAAAAAAAAAAAAAAAAAAAAAACTGAGTGAGGAATTACCACTAGACCTTCCCTGCAAGAAATGCTGAAAGGAGTCATAAGGTTGAAATGAAAGGACACTTGACTATAAGTCAAAGCTGTATGAGGAAATAGAATATCCTGTAAAAGGAAAATATATGCACAATTACAAACCTAGGATTATTGTAACACTGGTTTGTAACTCCACTTTTTTACATGATTTAAGATACTAATGCTTTAAAAAACATTTAGTAGTCTAAAAGCTAGTGTTACTGTAACTTTGTTTTATAATTCCTCATTTCCTTTTCTACATAATCTAAAATTATTTAAAAACAATTATTCATGTTTGGAGCAAACCAAGGATAAAGATGTAATTTCGTAATATTAAATTGGAAAGATGTAAAGACAGCTAGCTATAAAGGACCTGAGTTTTTGGTATTTTATTGAAGTTGAGCTGGTTTCAAATCAAATTAAAATGTTATACCTTTAGAGTGTTCAGTATAATCTACAAAAAGTAGCCATGTAATACAAACAAAAGGAAATTATAAAAAATTAAAACATTTTACTACAAAAAAAATCAACCGAAGACAAAAGAAGAAAGATGGGGAATGAGAGGTAAAAAGCTATACAGCAAATAGAAAACAAATACAGGAGTAAGTCTTATCAGTTATTCCTTTAAATGTATATAGATTAAATTTTCCAATCAAAACACAGAAATTAGCAGAATGGATTTAAAAACATAATCCAATTAATTATCTTCTGTCTATAAGAAATTCACTTTACATCCAAAGACATAATAGAAAGTGAGAAGATATAAATAATAACCATAGAGAACAGGGAAACTATACTAATATGAGACAAAAATATTTTAAATAAGCAAAAGGTTATAAGAAACGGGATATTATATATTAATAAGGGAGTCAATGTAACAAAAAGATATAACAATTATAAACATTTACACACTTAATAACAATCAAAATTTATGAAGCTAAAATTGCCAGAATTGAAAGGGAAAATAGTTCTACAATCATATTGGAGACTTCAGTAACTCACTCTCAATAATGGATAGAACAATGAAACAGGATAAATAAAGACATAAAGAACTGAACCAAACCATAAGCCAACTACATCTAAAAAACATATGCAGAACCCTACTCAACAATAGAATGCACAGTTTTCTCAGGTGCACATGAGATAATCTTCAGGATTGATCATAAGTTAGGCAACAAATTATTAGTAGATTTTAAAAGATAAGTATCATTCAAAGTATTTTTGTAACCACAATGGAATGAAGTTAGAAATAGTAACAGATGGAAAACTGAAAATTTTATGAATTTGTGGAAGTTTCACAATACACTTTTATGCAACCAATGGATCAAAGAAAACCAAATTTGTGGGACACAGCAAAATCAGTGATAATGCGGGAAATTTAGAGCTCTAAATGCTTACATTAATAAAACAGGAAAGATCTCAAGACAACAACCTAATTTTATAATTTACAAAACTAGAAAAAGTAGCACAAAATAAACCTAAAGCTAGTAGAAGGAAGAGAATAGTAAAGATTAGAGCAGGGATAAATGAAATAGAGACTAGAAAAATGATAAAGAAAAATCAATGAAAACTAAAGTTACTTTTCAAAAAGATCAAAATTGACAACTCTTTTGTTAGATTGACTAAGAAAGTGAGAAGACAAACATAATTTAAAGTGGGAATATTAGTACCAATTCTAGAGAAATAAAAATATTATAAAAGAGATTTATATACAACACTATGACAATATATTGGATGGTCTAGATGAAATGAACTAAGTCCTGGAAATGCGAACGCTATCTGGAATGAATCATGAAAAAGTAAGAAAACCTGAATAGACCTAAAATTAGTGGGGCATTCTATCAGTAATCAGAATCTCCAATATGTGAAAGTTCCAGACATGATGGCTTCACTGCAGAATGCTACCAAACATTTAAAGAACTAACACTGATCCTTTTCAAACTTTTCTTAAAATTGAAAAATAAAGGACACTTTATAATTCATTTGAAACCAGAATTGCCTTGAAACCAAAGCCAGACAAAGACAATACAAGAAAAGAAAACTACAGACCAATGTTCTATGTGAACATTAATGCAAAAACCCTCAGCAAACACCAACATACAAAATTTAGCAGCATGTTAAAAGGATTAAGCACAAAGATCCATTAGGACTTATTATTGGAGTGCCAGGATGGTTCAATATAGGAAAATCAATCAATGTAATACACTACATTTATAAAAGAAAGACAAAAGATAATCATTTAAATTAATGGAGAAAAAGCATTTGACAGAATGTCATGATAAAGACACTCAACAAACTAGGAATAGAAGGAAACTTTCTCAAAATAATAAAAATCACATATGAAAACCCACAGCAAATGTCATACTCAGTGGTGGAATACAGAAAGCTCTTCCCCTATATCAGTAACAAGGAGCACCAGTTTTATTTAATATAGTACTAGAAATCTTTACCTGAGAAAATAGACAAGGAAAAGAAAATAAAGCATTTAAATTGGAAAGAGAGTCATAAAATTATTTCTATTCACAGATAATGTGATGCTATGTGTAGAAAACCCTGCAAATGACACAAAAAGAATGTTACAACTAATAAATGAAAAAAATAGGATACAAAGCCAATACACAAAAATGAGTTGAATTTCTATAACCTAACAATAGTTTGAAAAGGAAATTAAGAAATTTTCATTTATAATATCATGAGCAATATAAAATACTTAGGAAATACTCAAGGAGGTGATAGACTTCTACAACAAAAATTGCAAAACATTGCTGAAACTAAAGAAGACATAACTACATAGAAAGACATGCCATGTCCATGAATTAGAAGACTTAATATTGTGTACATGTCAATATTACCTGAGCGATCTACAGATTCACTTCAATCTATATGAAAATATTAATGACATTTTTTTGCAAATATAGAAAAATTCATCCTATAATTCATATGGTATTTCAAGGGAATCTGAATAGCCAAAATAAATTTGAAAAAGAAGAATGAAGCTGGAGAAATCACACTTCCTGATTTAAAAACTTACTCCAAGTCCACTGAATTCAGAGCAGTGTGGTTCTGTCACTAGGACACACATTTGGATCAACTGAATAGAATGTCACAGGTCATAAATAAACCCTCACATGTCGTCGTCGGCAGCCGTCCGTCTCGAGAGACGATGGTGTAGCTTCTTAAGAGTCCATCTGCACCGCCGAGAATGGTTGTGCAGTCCGACTCGGGAGTGACAGGGTATCTGTCTCCTCCCGTGTTGAATCGACATCTTGCGATGACGCTGGAGTGTCCTCTCCAGTGAAGCTGAAGCTACAGAGCCTGGGCAGGGTGATATGGAGGGTCTGCTGTTGCCCATGCAGCAGACCCCCCCTCTCTTCGCAGCTGAAGGGTCCAAGGGAAAGACGGAGTCAATACAGCTTGGCTTCAGGTGCGCCGCAGGAGTTGCCGGTGTTGACTACAACGTCAAACCGCCTTAGGGACTCCGGCTCCGGATTTTCTGTCGGGGTTTACTCCCTTAGCCTTTCCCCTGAAGAGGTATGCCGCAAGGCAGCGGAGGTTTTTTGGAATCAGAGTTTTCCTTCTCTGATGTGCCCTGACTGGAAGATCGAACCAGCGACACTTAGCTCGCAGGCCGACGCTCAATCCACTGAGCCAAACCAGCCAGGGTAAACCCTCACATGTATCGTCAAATAATTTTTGAAAAGGGTGTCAAGATCTCCAATAATTTATTAGCAACAATGTCAAAGATCAGTAGATCAGTCTAAAATTCACTTGTGTAGGTTGTAATGGCCTTAGACTAGATCCTAAATGTCTGAAATAAGACCTACTAGCCCCCTTAGAACTTATTCACAGGCATGTTTGAAGCCGATAGTGCAGGTTGCTCTTTGAAGTTCTGTTAATTGTTATCTTAAATTCTATATGAGATATCTTGAATATATTTAGTCCCAGCCTTTTTTGATTAGATTATTCAAAATGGCAGATGAAATGGCATACTCATGTCCATATTGGACTTCAGCTAAAAATATGTAGGGCGATTATTGGGAAAGGCAAACTGCTATATTCCTGAGCAAACCTGAATACTTTTGCTAGGCTAGCCAAGAATGCAAGGCCCTGACCACTCTTGACTGGCTATTTCTCAGGATTGTGTGTGCAGCAAGCAACTATGAAGAGTTAAGTAATATCTTTCTCACAGAGAAAGAGCAGGCTTGCTTACTGCCTTTTATAGAAGAGTTGGATTCCCCATGGTCCGTGTTCCTTAGATGCGACACGAACCCACTAAATGTGTAGTATTCACAGGGCTCCTCCACATTGACCCTGTGGTACTACTTGGGGAGTGAAGGGACCCAACACAAACATGATGCTTCTGCTACCTGCTGTGCTGTGAGTAATAAAGTTCTTTGTCTATGAAAAGAAATCCAACAGAAGGCAGAAAAGAAAGCAGTAAACAAAGAAAATAATAGTAAATAAATGTACAAAATGATGATACAATTTAGTACAAGTAATTACTAAGTATAGACTAAATTTATTTGATAAAATGCAGAGGTTCCAAGAATGAATTTTTAAATGATTCATGTTATATACAAGAGATAAATTCATATTACATACAAATTAGGAAATGAAATCATGGAATGGTCTAATGTTATAGCAAACAAATAATTAGAACTACTACTGCTATTAAGTATTTAATATGTGCCAAATATTTTACCCTGTTATTTAATATTTGCAAACTATCACATAATCTTGAAACAATTGATCTTGCTTGTTTGTTGCAATGCAGCCATATGATGTTCATATTAATCTTATTTAAGGTTTATAACAAACTCAAAACTAGATATTTTTAAAAAGCAGAAAATGAAGCTGTGACAGCTCAAATAATTTCTCAAGAACTTAACGTAGAACATATAGCCTAACTAGGACTCAGTCCAGGTGTTTAATCCTCCCTTCCTTTTGTCTGCCCACACACCTGCCTTCCCTCACTTCTTCCCTCCTTCCCCCCTCACTTTAGTATTTTTCTTTTTTGTTTTATTCCTAACTCCAAAGCTGTTGAACTTACAGGACTGTCATTGATTCTCTTTATTCATGAACTAGATATGAGTAACTTATAAATATGAGATCAGTTAGCAACCGTCTGAGATATTATGTTAAATAGAAAAAGACACATTAAATTGACAGCTCTGGGGACATAACCAACTTATTTCAACCTATTTACCTGTTTGGCATTTTACATCTCACATTTTTTAAAATGATGACATTATCTAATATAATAACTACCAATCATTTGTTGAGGCCTTGGAAGATATGTTTGTATGTGTGTGGAGAGGCACAAGCAGGTGTTGGGGAAGAGGTTAAACGGAGAGGGTGTACCAATACCCTTTACTTGTGACCTAGGGATTTTTGTGTTCTTTAGGTTTTTTATAGCTTGGAGTAGAAAATTCCCCTTTCACAACCTTAGTATCTCCAGTTATAGTGAAGAGCCAGGTTTCAACTGTCTAATCCTCTTTTTGCACATCTCAGTTGGAAAATAAGACAGGGATAAAGTTACCTGCTACCCTTGCACAGTATTGGGCACATTATATTCATTTAGTAAGTCTTTATGAATAAATCAAAGAACCAACAAAAACATGACTAAATAAATATTTGGAGTTATGAATAAAAATGTGGCAAAACTACAATAACACCTTCCGTCTTTGCATTGTTTATTTTCCTGCTGGTAGTTTCAGAACCTTATTATCAGAGCTGTTTCTCTCCATGATGCTGCTTCTGTACCTCTGAGGCTCAAACTCAGTTGCCCTATTTATCAATCTTACATCCCAGTCTCCTCAGGCTCCCACTCACTGCAGTAACCATTGGCTATAGCACAACTTTTATTGCTTCTATGACAGGAGAACACACAGATTGATACATCCCCAAACTCTATGTAAATTATGGAGCATGCAAATTAGAAACTCATTCATGCAATATGATTTTTTTAACTCTCAAATGCTAATATGAAAAAACAATGTGTAAAAAAAGAACAATTTAAGCAGTCCTAATTAAAGCATAGTCTGAAGACCACAAGCACCCCCAGGAAGTTTCTTAGAAAATATATTCTGGGTAACAACCACAAATTTACTAAATCAGAACCTCTTAAGTGAAGGCCATGAATCTGTGTTTTAATAAATACTACAGATGATACTCATATAAAATAAAATGTGTGAACTGGTAGCTTCTTTTTTTTTTTCCTACAGCAAAATAGCAGATAGAATGTTTCTGGGTTCTTTTAAATATCAAAGAAAGAGTTCCCATGAAGTTTAGTACTGGTTCCTATTATGGATAAGGAATTAATTTTGTAAAAGAACAGAATTAGAAGCATTGTGAGGATTAAAGAATACATAAATGTTAATTGAGTACAACATTATATAAATGGCAATTTTATTATCATTACCGTATTCCATTAATTTGAAGATGCTTCTTTTTACCTTTTAACATACTTAAAATCAGTATGAATATTACAACCAATGCAATTAGAAATATCATACCTTGATTAATTGACAGCTTTCCTCTTTCTTGATTATCTTATAAATAACACTATTCTTGGATAATTTTGCTATGTCACTCATTCCTTTGTTTTCATGTTTCTGTTGTTGTTGAACACAGCAAAACACTGATTTGTTCAGGTAGGGCTTGGCCCCGTCATTAACTTATGCTACCTTAGGAAAGTCTTTGAAATTATGTGAGCTTCAGTCTCTTCATTCAAAGACTAGATAGTCTAAACTGCACTATCTTCATCCACATATCAGGGAACCAATTGTCTCTCGTAACTGTAAAATTCTATGGACTTGATAAAATATTATTTGAAACAAGACCTCTTCATGTGAGGGATGTAGAGATTTAAGGTTGGAGGACTGAGTTGGGTAAGAATCTCCTGGAGAAACAATGATGGGCAATGATAACTTTCTGGCCTAGGCAGAAAGAATGAAAAAAGAGGGGGAGAACATTTAATGACACTAGCAAAAATGATTAAGACCTATTCCCTCTAGGAACAGTGGAGATAATTTTGGAATTGTGTTATTCTAGGAGAGAGTTTGCCAAAGGGAAAAGAATTACAGTGCAACCTCTGGGACTCACAAAAGAGAAAACACAGAGATCACAGTCTCGATAACCAAGGATTTAGGGGAGTGAGTAGTGGGATAAAAATCAAAGGGTTTTGGCTACTTTCAAATTTCAGAGTCTGCTGAAAAGTCCCAGCAAAACTGGGAGATTTAAGAGAGAAGACAAGTGCACTTTCAACTCCTATAAGCCTGTTTGGAAACAAGAATAATTAAGCAATAGTGTTATTTGCTTAATTTTATTTCTTATATGCTTTAGAGTACAAAATACATGTCCTATTTCAAATAGTCTAAAAAATACTAGAGGCAAAAATAACTTACTTCAAAAAATGTCATATCATTGTCTTTGGTTGAAATCCCTCTGAAAATGTCCCGTAGATTAGGATTTGAGCACAAGTAATTTGTTTGGAAATGGTTCTAGGAAACTTTTTATTTCAGTGTGAAATAGGAGAAGGGAAAGAAGAAAGCCAGCACATAGTGTTCAATGAGCATGGCTATTATGATAGGTGACTGGCGGACACACTATGTCTGGGGGGTGGTATGAGACACATTTCAGAGTTGTCCTAACTCAGTGTCAGGAAAGCTGGGATAAACATGCAAAAATTTTTACTTGTCATACTTGAGGTTATTCTTATAAATATGTGCTTCTTAGTACTTAGATTCTTCCCTGTGCATGGGCACAATGCGTTCCTCCAGCCAGAGAAAGCTATCAGAGGTCAGCTCAGGATAACTAAGTGCTACAAACAACAAGTGTGGGGGAGAATGAGGAGAAGGGAACCCTAGTGCACTGTTGGTGGGAATGCACTGTGCAGCCACTGTGGAAAACAGTATGGAACTTCCTTAAAATATTAAAAATGGAACTCCTTTTTGACCCAGTGATTCCATTTCTGGGACTATCCTAATGGTCCTGAAACACTAATACAAAAAAATAGATGCACCCCTATGTTCATAGCAGCACTCTTTACAATAGCCAAGATCTGAAAACAGCCTAAGTGCCCATCAGTATTTGAGTGGGTAAAAAAGCAGTGGTATATTTACACAATGGCACACTACACAGCAATAAAAAAGAAGTAACTCTTACATTTTTGTGACAGCATGGATGGACCTGGAGAATATTATGCTAAGTGATATAAGCCAGTCAGTTAAAGACAAACAACACATGATAGGACTTATATGTGGAATCTAATAAACTGTTGTAGTACTTTGTGGTCGAGGGCCCAGAGGCAATTCCAGCAGACAGAATGGGATGGACAGAGGGCTGCGGCACACTCAGGCAGGTCAGCACTGATCAGTGCGAGCACCTTCCTTTTATTGGATTTTGCAGATATGCTAATCAACAGGGAGGGTCCAGGAATGAGCTCACAGGCACATTCCAGGAATGATTACAATGTACTTGAAACTTACAACAGAGGAAGTTTAAAGGATTAACTGAAGAAAACACTTCCTGATAAACAAGTCTATATATCATCTATAGATTCAAAAACAGAAAAACAGAAATCCAATCACTTATTTTTTTAAGGCTATGAAACGGATGCACTGTTCCTTAAACACTAACAGAAAGCAAGGTTAAACACCATTTGTGCTTAGTTTTGTTTGATTTCCTTATCAACATCAGGGAAGATGGAGTACTCAGCAAGATTCTTTTTAAGTAACAGGATGTCTTTAAGATCCTGAGGCCTGAGCAGTCAGAGACTGTCGGGGCCAGCGAGTCCAGCTCGCTGCTCGGATCATTGAACACCTGGACCGAGAGGCATGTAAACATACCTCAAATCAGAAGTCTTGATTTCCAGCATCAATAAACACAATAAACTAATGAACAAAATAGAAACAGAAGCATAAATATGTGGAACAGACTGACAGCTGCCTTAAAGGAGGGTGTGGAACTGGATGACAGATAATAAAGGGATTAGACAAATAACATTTAAGCATATCCCACGACAATGATACGGGGATTGACCTAGGGAGGGCAGGGGGTGGAGCTGGATGCAGGTGGGGAAAAGAAGAAAAAGAAGGAAAAACTGTAAGCATCCATCTGTATCTCACATTATGTTTCTCATGTCTTATCATTGCTTTTGCAAGATCATGGCCAGTCAAAATTTTACATAGATATATATAAAAGAGTGTGTGGAATAAGAGTTACTGAACCCTACAAATATTTTCATTGTTTAAGAAAAAAATCTGTTCTGAAATAATAATTATAAAATCACATATAATTTTAAGAAATAATGTAGACATCCCATTTTCACTCAAATTCCCCTAATTGCAGTTAGCTTAGAATCTATAACTAATAATCATTGTTTCCCATTTATTTCATAGATTTAAGGTTTTCCTCAACTTTTATGAACACTATTAACACATCTGATGACCTAGATTCCTTGTTCAGCAAAGTAATCAAGATATTTAACTCTGGGGCACATGAACATGTGGTTATTATGCTATTTTTAGTTCATGATTTCTACAATTCCCTATTAAGGTCATCATGAAATATGGATACACCAAGATGTGACCCAGTATATCTCCTAAACTAAATTAATTTAAAAATATATATACATATATATTTGTCCTTGCTATATATCTTTGTGCTTGCTGTGTAACAATCTCATCTCCTAATCCTAAGAATTAATTATCTAGCAGCATAGTATTATATTTTTTAGTAACAAGTCTCATGGTAGGAGAAACCCTAAATGACCAAGTGGTTGTCATAGCATTATACAGTGGTCCCTCTTATCTGTCATTTCACCTTCATGGTTTCAGCTGCCCACTGTCAACCATGGCCCAAAAGTATTAAATAGAATATTTAAGAAATAAGCAATTCACACCCAGCATGTGAATTATTCCTTTGTCTAGTGTCCCCACACTGTACATGCTACCCATCCATTAGTCATTATTAGCATTCTTGGTTATTAGATGGGTTATCAGAGACAGAGAACACATTCACATAACTTTTATCACAGGATGTTTTTATAACTATTCTAAAAATATTTTATTAGTTATTGTTGTTAATCTCTTATTGTACCTAATTTATAAATTAAACTTTATCATAGGTGTGTATGTATAGGAAAAAACATTGTGTGTGTGTGTGTGTGTGTGTGTGTATTTTCATACTCTCTGGGGTTTCAAGCATTCACTGAGGTATTGGACTATATCCACTGCAGATAAGAGGGAACTATAGTTAGTGAAATTCATGTCTCTACTAAGAGGATTATCCTCCTGCCCAGTGTCCCTCTAAAACAAGACTTTTAATTCCATAGACTGTCATTTTATTGGGATGGTAAATATATTCATTGAGTCACTGAGAAGGACAGTGAGATAAACCTTCTTTTACACCTGTACTTTGATTCCTTAACCCATATATTTTAACTTGAGAGATACAGAACCTTAGACTCCAACCTCACAGGTGTCCTTTGCAAGCTGACATCTTAGCTGCATCTTAAAGAAGCCCTTCGAACATTCTCTTAAGAAAAACATTTCTGGGTGATAAAATATATGATAGAATTAGTGGATTGTATTGTCATGGAAAGGGTTGGGTTCTTAAAGGCATCTACTCAGATGTTCCCTGCCAAATCTCAAGATCTTAATACTCCTCCATTAGAATCATGACTTCAGCATGTGTTACTGATTGGGGCTATGAGTTCATCTTCAATGTACAACTCCTCATTCTAACAATAAAATCTTAATCTTGATTGTGAACACATTCTGCTCTTTGGCTGTAGAAATAGGAAGTGAAGATATTTTAAAATGTTACTAAGGAGGTGTTTTGTCTTGCAAACATACACTAAATTAAAAGGCTGGCTTGCACCTGTTATTATTATTTTTAAATTTCAGGGCTTCTCTGGTTTATAGTTACCTTTGGCTTAAAATCTTGTAAGCTCTAGAGATATTGTAAGAGCTAAGGCAGCCCCTTCTCCCATACCTCATCCCAGTCCATTGGAGTTGAGTTTTAGAACTGTACTGCTACAGTATATCATGGGTTAATACCATGCAATGTACCATCAGCAATGCTAACTCTGTCATCATTTTGTTTGGAGATCCCGTAACCTCATTCTAAAAATCTCATATCTAGAACTACATGTGGCACCAACTGGTTTTGATTGTGTTTCACTAAAAAAGACCCTGAGATATAAATTTGAGTGCAATTTGTTTACTTTAGAGAAGATTCCAAGAAGCACTCTGAGGAATTGTGTGGTTTGGGTAAGGAACCAAAAAAGAATAAAGTACGGATATACCAGTGAGCATGCTGTTTCCACAGATGATTGATTCTTAAACAATCTTGCGACCACAGGAAAATGGTGTTTAGCATTTTCTCCTCTGGTGAGTGAGGAAGTTGGATCATCTTTATTGATAAATGCTTTCATAAGTATCATTGTCTTGGCAACTTAGAACTGCCTTGCATATTTGCCAAGAAAACTTCTTTGAGCAGAGGAAGTCATTGCTCAATCTGGAAAGAACTACAGGTTCTTGCAGTAGAAATAATTGATATGTACAGAAGAGATGTGGTACACGTAAGCACAAGGTTTTAGTATCTATTACAATTCTCTTTAAACAAATTAAAACTTTTCTGGACTAAAAGTTATTTATTTTAAATATAACAAAGAGAAGGGAGTTATGCCTTATTTTAAACCCAAGTGAATTACCCATCACTGTACTTTTCAGGTGGGCTAAAATTTCTAGCAACAAAAAAGAAAGCAATAGTCTTAAGATCATTGAGAGCAAGTAGCAGAAGTATAGATTTTCACCAAAATTTGCCTGAACTCAATAGTTTAACTGCCTCAGGTGGGAAACAGTTCAGACTGTTCTCATTATGTGATATTAAGTTGTGCAATTAATTTTCAGGCTCTTTTTTGAAAACCCTGGATACCATAAATAACTAAGGAAAATAATGGTTTTCTGTCCAGTTTCATAACAATCTGAATTTCACATTCAGTCTCAGCGCTGACTGGTAATACAAAGTTGGATTCTTAAAGAAAATATTCAAATACTAAGGAAATATCAAATGTAAGTGAATGTGCAAATTTGTGTATTTACAATAAATTTTCTGAGAGATATTTAAAAGTACCCTAAAATTCTCAAACAATCTTGTAAACATTTTCTAAATTTGTGAACAAAACATCATCAGGGATTTTCTCTTTATAAATCAAATCATTATCATCAATCATCATCATCATAATCATCATCATCTCAGCAAAATGCTCAAGTGATGATAAGAAATGATGAAAAGAGGTATCTGCATATGTGCAATTGAGTCCGTGTTTTAACACCCAGCCTTTGAACTCTCTCTGCCTGAATTTCTTGTATCTTTATTTCACATTTTCACAGTTTGTTGAATGTATGTCGAGTCCAACTCTGCTGGAGAAATATGTTTATAATTTGGGCCAATGATTCATTTCACTAAGGCTCTTTTGTTTTGATTTGCTTAAGTATATTTAAATGCCAACAATACAGGTATTCATTCTTATAGCAAATTCAATACTTAATAAGAATGATCCTCTTTCTCATCACTTGAGACACAGTGGAGGAAGCAAAGTTCCTGACTTCATTGCCATAATTGAGTGGAGGACACCAAGCCAACAAAAAACATGGATTGTAATGTCATATACTATGAGGGCAATAAGTGAAGCTGAAGTTAAAAGGATATAATCAAAACTTTTAACTTTTAATTATATAGGTGGTCAACACTGATAAGGTGGCATTTATGCAGAGATAAGAACAAAATGTGGCAGAGATTCAAAACAAGACTGAAGGAATTAGTGTCCTAAAAGGTAGGAGCAGTAAAACAAAGGCCCTAAGATTAAGAGTGTTTCATGTTTTTGTGAAATAGTTTGAAGACTGTGATGATTAAAGCAGAGAGTAAGGAGGAGAGAAGTATAGGATACCTGAAGAAAAGCTCAAGGCCAGATCATAGGAAGCCTTGTAGCCCATGGTGAGGAATTGTTTTTATTCTGAGTGAATTAGAGAGCTGGTAAGAATTGTGAGAAAGGGAATGGAATTGTCTAACTAATGCTATTAAAAAAAAGCATATGGTTACTATATTGAGAATAAAATATTAGAGGGCAGACGGATAATTCTTAGATTGGGAAATTCCATTGAAGGTGGTGATCAATTGTTATATTTTGATATTATGGATGTATTTTGAGATTATAGCTGACAAGATGTGCTTGTTCTTGGTTCCCGATGTGCACATAGCCATATTAATGATTTTAGAGTAAATCAAGGGCCTACTGTGGTGTGGCTTTATTTGAAAAAAATTTTTTTTCTACCCAGGATCTTAATATTCTTTTAACACATCTCATGATACCAGGTGGCATATCCAAAATAATAAATATGATGAGATAAAAGACCTGACATAAAGAAACAGAATAAAGTCTTTTTCAAAATTGAAAACCTCATGGCTGGAGAGAGGAGGATGAAATTGTTCCAGCCTAGGGCAGCCTCCGACTGTGGCTGTCAGGCCTACCTCCCATCGCTTACTAGTGATTTCCTTGTATTGGTTGCTGGCAGTAAAATTTGATGAGTCTATGATCAAGGGTATCTTTGCTTGATCTTGAAGTTCAAGGATTGATAAGGAAAGTTAGTGAGAAATGTAACCAGACAGGCATTTAGATAGGACACTGTTGGGGAGTAAACCTGCTGAACTTCCAGATGGAGGTCAGCTCCTTATGTATTCACTCGTCAGCACTGAGGCAGCTGATTTCGGTGACATATCACATGCTTCAAGGAATAACTGCCCTTGAAACTGAACAGTTCTATTCTGGGTCAGAGGATCCTGAAATTTAAGGGTTGGAGGAGTTGGGGGGTATTTTAGAGGATTTTTTTTTTTCTGATAGAGAAGGAAAGTAAGGTACAAATGTTAACGATAATCCTCCATCACCACACAGCTGAGTAAAAGCAGAGCTACGACCTCAAAAACAATAAAATGCTGAGAAATAAATTTAGTTGAGGAGTAGAAAGATATGTACACTAAAAACTAAAAAGCATCCATGAAAGAGACAAATAAAAACACTAATAAAAAATATTCTGTGTTCATGAATTAGAAATTTTAATATTATAGAATGTCAGGACTACCCAACTCATGTACAGATTTAATGCAATTTCTATCAAAATTTTAATAGCATTTTTACAGAAATGGAAAACTGATCATAAAATTCTTGTGCAACCATAAAAAACTGCAAATACCAAAGTAATCTGAGAAAGAACAAAGCTGGAGACATCACACTTCCTGATTTCAAACTATATTACAAAGCTAAAATATTCAAAATAATGTGCTGGTAGAAAAAGAGACACATAGACCCACGGAATAAAATAGAAAGCACATAAATATATATATCTACAATTTATATATATATACAATTAATCTTTGACAAAGGAACCCAAGAGTAAACAGAGGAAAAGGATAGTCTCTTTAATAAATGACATTGGGAAAACTGGATATGCACATGCAAAAGTTTGAAATTAGGCTGTATCTTACACCATGCACAAAAATTAACTCAAAACTAATTAAAGACTTTAACATGAGAATTGAAACCATAAAACTCTTAGGAAGAAACATAATGAAAAAAATTCCTTGACATTGGTCTGGGCAATGACTTTTTTGGATTAGACACCAAAGTGTGTGGGTGGGGGGGGAGGAAAGGCAACTAAAACAAAATTTAAATAAGTGGTACTACATCAAACTAAAGAACTTCCACACAGCAAAGGAAACCAACAACAACATAAAAAGGCTACCCATGAACAGGGAGAAAATATTTGCAACCCACACATGTGACAATGGACTAATATTTAAATATAAAATGAACATCAACAACTCAATAGCAAAATAATAATAATAACCCAATAAAAATATTGTGCCCAAGACTTGAATGGACATTTTCAAAAGAAGACCTAGAAAATGGTCAACAGGTACATGAAAAGGTGGTCAGCATCATTAATCATCAGAGAATTACAAAACAATATATTGTATATAAAATATATTCTATCCATATATAAAAGCATCACACATGTATATTTAATTATATTTGTCATTTATATCTCAGTAAAAATGAAAAAATAAAAAAAGAGAAGCAAAAAAAAGTCATAATGTTCAAATCTTTCACTCTTCTAGAAAACTGTACGTAAAGTTCCCAGAAATCTCATATTAAACATTTACAGATTATGCTTTTTTGTGTGAGGAGAATTGGATTGTGGATATGTTAGGGATTACTGGGTTGGACATTTCTGTTAGCCCAATTTTTTCGTGCCAGCTTTGAGAAATGAAAGAAATAATTACAGCAGTACAATTTGCTCAAACTCTCCATGAGAACACTTTACCCTCCAGGCCAGCATTTCTATTTACCAATAAAATTTGCCTAGAAGATATTTTTTACAAGTATATTGTGTAGGAAAACATAACTTAGCCTTTCTTTATTTATTTATGATTTATGTTCACTCTGGTTTGTTGGCGCCATTGTGCACTATGGTGTAATATGTCATATACAACTCAAACACAGCTTTTAATTATGAGGTTTTTTTAATGTTTCTTTAACTCATATTTGCAACCACCGTTAATGACATTTTGTCTTGCTTTTGTGTGTTTGCCCGTGATTTATATTTGGAATTGTAGTGTTAGATAAACTAATTGCAAAAGCCACATTCTTGCAAAATTATGAATAGCCATTATTTATAAAAACAGGGCTGAGAATGGAGATGGCAGAAAGAAAAGCTGTAGGACAGCAATGACTGAGGCCATGGTGAGAGTGTAGAAATAAGTCCCCCAAACTGTGTGTTTCCTGTGTGGTTTCTCAGGCAACTCACTGTCATATTTCTCCCTACCTTATTATCTAATTTATTCTGTAAATAATGATCCATTCAAGGAACATGCAAAGTCAAACATGCACTATTTTTATCTTACTCAATAACATCACAAAGTACAAAGGAATGTCATTTCTAACATTCATTAATTCATGTTAACAGCTGTTTCTTAGAAACCTACTTTGATGAAACAAACACTGTGCTAACTACATTGCATTCATTTTATCTGTTAAGAATTCAAATTTTAAGATATTGTGCCTATATTTTAAGGATAGGGAAACTGAGGCTTAGATATATTAAATAGCCTCTTCAAAATGACTATTTAAGTGACGAAATAGGGAATTTAAATCCCCTATTTAAGGGATTTAAATTAAGATTCTGTTTCCAGTGCCTAGTTTGTTTTTTTTTTTCCATAGCTGTGGTTCCAATAGAAAAAAAGCTGTTCCTTGAAAAGCTGGTTATTTAGCAATTAGTCATATAATTTAATAGAACTATTAATAGTAAAACTTATTTTCTAAACATCTTCTTGAATTTATTTTTGTGAGAAAAAAAATGCATTTTTTATTGTTCTCTTAGGAGAAACAGGACTAGCCACTCTCAGATTATCTCCCATGGATTTTCCTTTTGAAAATATAGTCATTTAATTTGTCTTGCAAATTTCCATCATGCCTGTGATAAAGGTATTTGCCTCATAAAAGCTGATACAACAGTGAGGAATCAGACATTTGGTAGAATTTCCCAAGTCCTGAGAATCTGAAGTATGATATTTAAGGACGAGAGATGTTATTTCCCCTCTGACCCCATATGATCCACAAGTATTATATCGATGCTTAGGACTTTATCATCAGAATTTAATTTTTTTTTCTCAAAACTTTTAAGACTAAAGACACTAACTTTGGCAAAATTTGCCCTTTTATACCTTATAGATAGGGACGTCTAGATAGGGATGACTTGGCTGGGTGCCAAGTAGTAACGAAGGTATAGAAAGCACACCAAGGTACTTTTAGAAATACAAAGATAAATTTACCTACTATACACTGTCACTTCTAGCTGCTCAGTGAGCCATTGTCCTGCTGAGGAAAATCTGGCTTATTATCATAGCAAAAACCAGGTGTGGAGGAATGTGAGGCCTCCCTACCAAGTGACCAGCTTCTGTTACACAAATGGGAGCCCCTCAGTTGAGCATAACTGTTGGCACATTTGCTACACATCATCTCTGTTTTATATTTGACTCTGCTCATTTGTATAGTATCTAGAGATATGTATGCTTGCCAGTCACACACACAATGGCAAATATTTTTCCTGGTAGTAATTTTTAAAAATAATTCAGATAAGAGACTATCTTCAGAATTGTTAATCAAATTAGATAAAGAAAATGTCAGCTTTTTTTTTTTTACACAAATGTTTATTTCTCAATTAAGCATTCCATTTAAACACAAGGAATGAATTCTAAATCTTCATAAAGATGAATTAAAATGAAATTCCTCCAGTATAGTGTATGTAATTGCTGTGTTCTTGGTCACTACAGGCATTTACTGTTTAACATCAAAAGAAAACATCACCCTTTTGTTTCCCCAAACTCTCCTTCTTTTTCCAAAGCCAGAAAGCTTTTTTCCAAACTTCTTGTGCCTAAATAAATTATGCAAAACAGAGGTTGTTGTATAAAATAAACTAAGTCTTAGCATACTGTGGCATTATTTTTAGGCCCCACTTTTCTCCAATATTTTTCTATATGATTTATAAGTTTAAACAATGAACTCCAGTAAACAACTATGGAGCCAAAATACTATTGCAAAAATGTGATTTTTTAAAACTTTTTAATGTTCTTTAGCCTATTTCTTTTCCCATATCCCTTCCTAATTCTAGGAGCTCATTACATTAAACTCCCTAAGTGGTAGTTCTGTGTTCAGAATGGCTTACCTTCTTCTCTTCCATATTTCTGCTACTTATATTTTAGTCCAGATATTTAAGCAAGTTAACAAATAAAATATAGTGGCAAGACTGCTACAAATAACAATATAGCAGGAAGGAGGAAGAGGGAATACCCTTGGAAAGAGATTATCTTGAGGTCGGGTGTTGATTAGAAAAATACTCAAAATGTTTGTTGTCCTAAGGAACTGGAAAGATAATTACCTCATAATGAGATGTAGAAGAATGGCTGGTGTGGAGTGAAGATCTGAGCCATTTACTAGGAGTTCAGTATTCCATGTATTAGGTTGGAGATGTCAATTAGAAATTCAATAGGAGTGGGTAAGCAGGCAGTTGCATTCATGAGTTTGGAGATCAGGGATAAGATCCAGACTGGAAATATGAATTTTGAATGTTTCTGTATGTAGGTCTTGTTCTCAACCATTAGAGTAGTTATAAAGAGCACGGGAGTGAGTGTAGAAAGAAAAGAGCAAAAAACCCAGAAGGACTCCAACATTTAAGACCGGAGAATGAGAAAAACCCGATGAAAGAAAACAAGGAAAAAATATTTTGAACCAAATGGTGTACTAAAATATTTAATAAAATATAACAGAATAATATTTCAACCATGTAAACTGAACAGTAGTCAACAGCACTATTAAGAACCACCATCACTGTCATTAACAAATGAGGAGAGACTTTAAGGTTCAAGTGCTCTTTTAGTTTGCTGGGAACCGCAAGAACTCACCATTGCTAGTGTAAGAGTTTATGAAGCTCAGTTGCTCACAATCACTGACATCACTTTCTTTGCTATCTTCATACTGACCAGTCGCCCTGAGATTTAGCAGTAAAGTGGACATTTAAACATCCCCAGGGGTTTCTCATGGGCCTACCGCTTCCTCTTCTAACAGCAGTCACCGCTGCTGACAGGTCAGGTAATACACATCATGGTCTGTGACACAATATTTGCTTCATAAGATGCATAGACATTTTTCCCCTACTTTTGGGGGGAAAAAAGTGCATCTTATGGAGGGAAAAATACTGTATATAATTAGAATAACTGATCCTTAACTTTTATGTAGTGAGGAATAAAAATAAAATATATATAATATTCTTACAAGAGACACTGTCACATACAAGAAGCTCTAAAAAATAATAAATAGTATCACCCACATGATCTTTCACTTTACAATCATGGTGATCTTTCATGTCTAGTTCTTATCCAACTATGTCAGGTTGGGATACATTGGTACTATGAGCAGCTACACTGGGTCAGTTAGAAGGTTTTTATATCTTCCAGCAAATGGTTTTATTTCACATGTTTCCTAGAATTTTGTTCTACCCTTTAAATAAATTTTTATGATTACATAGTAACACCCCTTATTTTTTCTTTCTTTCTCTAAGAAACTAGTGATAATATGTCAAATTCTGAAAACATTTTGAAGAATTCTCTCTAGTGTTCTTAATTTTCTTCAATACAGAGAGAATTTAGACTATAATAATTGTCTTAGTTATATTTTAAAGGTGCTCTTTAAGTTATTTACAGATTTTGTTATTGTCTAAATAATTTGTCTAACAGGCCCAAATTCATCTTTCTATTCATTTATACCCCACTTCATAACAAGGTTTTTGCATTTCCAATAATAAAAGTTGGTATTGCAGAATCACAGATGATAAATACATAAGTTGGAATTTATTAAAACTCACTACTCTAATATACTTGTTCAGAATTATATTCAAAATTATGGAAATGCCATACAATTTATATTACCAATTTACAATGATCACATTTAGCTCGTATTTAAGTAAGCAAAGAAGAAACTTTGTTACAGATATGGTGATAAGATCAACAAGGGCAGGAACTGTCTCTACGGTGGTGTTCACTGCTGAATTTGCAAACCCAATTACAATTACCAATAATTTTTTGAGAGAATAAATGGATAAATGAATGAACGAAAGGACCTATAACATATAAGGATCATGGACCTACAGGAGTCAAGTTTCCAAAATTAGTGTTGTCATTTGCCTTTTTGATTTTCTTATATATGGAAGATTTCTCAGATAATCAGATATAAGATATATATTACATTACAATTAATTGAAACTCTATAAATATGGGTCAATGAGTTTTCTGTTGGTGCATAACAAATTATTAAAAACTTAATGGTTGAAAACAACACCCATTTATTAGTTCACGGTTTTGTAATTTAAAAGTTTAACAAGTGTGGCTGGATTCTTTGTTCAAGTTTTCCAAAACCTGTATGAAAGTTTTGGTCAGGCTGGACCAATTCCTGCAGGCTCTGGGGAAGAATTCTCTGCCAAACTCATTTAAGTTGTTGGCAGAATTCAGCTCCTTAAAGTCCTAGGACTGAAATCCGCCTTATCTTGCTGGCTGTCAGGTAGGGACCTCTTTCAGTTCCTAGAGGCTGCTTTTGGGTCATTGTCCTGTGGCCCCCTCCATCAGCAACAAATAATTTCCCTCACATCAAATTCTACTTGCTGTTCAAATCTCATGAACTTCCTTAACTGCAACCAGCCAGAGAAAACTCTGCTGTGAAAGGGGTCATGTGATTGGGTAAGCCCTACCCAGATAATATCTCTGTTTCAAGATTGACTGATAAATGGTCTCAGTTATGTCTAAAAACTCTTTTTTATTGCCATGTAATGTAATATAACTAAGAAAGAAAACTAAGGGGGTAGAAATCATGAAGGCCATGTTAGAAATCTATGTATCACAATCACGGTTGTCAAAATGTCAAACACTATTGCCATACATAGTTTAATTTAGATGTAAAGATAACTAAAATTAACCAATGATTTTGATTTATACATATGTTCTCATAATACTTATAATAGGTTGTTTCAGTATTTGCTATGAATCCACATTTAGGTATAGCATGCAGTGACCTAAATATAAAATACCTTTTTTTTTTTAAGTAGTATAATACCTTTTATGGATTTATTATTGATGACTGCTTTTTTTTGGATGAAAATAGCTGTTTTTATTCTTTTGCCAGTGAAAGTATAAACCTTATATTCAACTACATATCAAGATAAGCTCTAACCCAATGTCTTTGACAGTTAAAAAGTGATATATATACATATATATCACTTTTAATATATATATTTCCATTTGTATAACATAACCTGGTGGATCCATTGTTCTAAAAAGGAATAGTCTGTATTCATGAAGTCAAAGAAAACTGAGGCTTAATTTATGTGACAAGCAGGGTATCTGGAACACATGGCTTTATTTATATGAAATATGCAGTGTAATTTGTTCCCCAAAGTACCCTTATTCCTTTAGGTATACAGTATTCCCTCACTTATTGCAGGTATTACGTTCTAGACCTACCTGTGATAGGTGAAAATCCGTGAAGTAGGAACCTTACATTTATTTTAGTATTTATATATATTTTAAAGCTTTAGAAACCCTTCCCACACACTTATAAACCATTCCCAGTCCCTTATTAACCTTTCCCACTCCCTTATTAACCTCTTTCATACTTTTATAAACACTACTTATGTTCTTAAACATATTATATACTCTTATACCTATGTAACTTTAACAACATACGTATACAGTACTGCAAAATCTTTCAATATAGTGAAAAATCCACGATAAATAATTAAATATAATATTTTTAAAAATCCCACGATACAGTGAGGCTGCCGTAAGTGAACCACGATATATATAGAGAGTATTGTATCTTATCAAGATTGGACAAGTGCTCAGAATGTAAATTAATTAATACAAAAGTGTTGGTAAACAGTGTTGAAAAACAGCCGGTGATGCTTGTTTTATTGAGTATGGGACTTTTTTTGTTTGCTTGCTTATTTGATAAACTATTGACTAGAGACTGTAAACCAGTATAGACAATCTCTAGGATTAGGCTGCAGACTCTGAATATAAGTAGGCAAAGGAATAAACTCATATTTGAAAACTAGAAAATATAAAAGCAAAATGCATTCTATTGTAAGTCACCGATTTAAAGAAAGAACATCATAGAAACAAACATAAATTCACTATATTCAATAACAGAACTAAGTAGTTACTCCTTGACTTAATTCATCATTATTTGAGCAAAATTAAGGAAAAAAATAAAAACCATAGAACCTGCTGTAGAAGCAAAGTGTCAAATGACTTCAACCTGTATCTTAATTTATATATTTCAAAAGATGAAGCCTTACACATTGTCAGGCAATTTGAGAATCTTTTTTCAAAATTCTCATATTTTGATATAAGAATTTGTATGCTTAGCGTGTTTTTCAAACAGCTAAAATTAGGTGCAGAGCAGTGTTATGAAATACTGGACCAATCCATAAGGCTTTGATCTTTTTTATAGACATAGGAGGAAAAAGTAATATTATCTGTATCATATTCCTGAATATAAGAGACTATAGGCAGATAGCTTTGTACAGTGAAAGAAACATGACACAGGTAGTACAGACTCAAATCCATAAATTAGATTTGCATGACTTTGGGCAAGTTTCCTACACTATCTGAACTACAACATTTTTATCTATAAAAATATGATAATATATATTTAAAGAACTGTTGTTCTTTGGTCAAAATTTATATAAAGAAACTAGTGAAGTGCTTATAGGAAAGGAAAGTAAGAATAAGAATTTTTTTTTTTCCTTTTTCGGTGTCAAAAATTATTTCCATATAATTAATGGAGTCTATATCTGTCTTCAAAAGGCACAAAAAGAATTCCTCTGTAATTTGAAGACCTCCATGTTCTTTAAATCCATTGTTGTATCTTTTAGCCCCCAGGCTATACATCTTGAGTTTCATTAACATTTGAGTTGTCTTAAGATACTCAGATCATTAACTCTTTCCATTAGTTACATTTCTTCAGTTCCTCTAAGAACAGAAGCAAGAAATAACATTACAATTAAGCAATAGTTTTAATTAGTATGAGTTGAGAAAGTTTCCTTTCTTGCTTTACAACAAAAAACTCCCATTAAAGATATCAAGGGTAGTGAGAAATGTTTTATTTTTCAATATAACATATTGAGCCTGTCCAGGCTATTTGTGAAATGTTTTCATCTATTTATGTTATTTGTATTGTATTTATACTTGCATTATTCACCTAGTCATCAATAGCTATTAAATTTCAGATAAAAACATCAATAAAAATATTAACTTTGTGATTCTATGTAATGATCATGTCCCATAACAATGATAAATATGAGGAAGAATGATGGTGCTTTGACGTTTACTCAAAGGCTCCAGTACCTCAGGCACATGATTTGTCCATAATGCAACACCACTATCATATGCAACAAAAACACAAGCTATTGATAGTTACAGAATTATCTTGTGTGGTAAAGTATCACTATGGAAAGAGAACTAAAATTACTCCAATAAAGTAATGTTGACTTTTAGTCAGCTCAGGTAAGTTCTTGTGACTAATTGATTTAGAAAAAACTAGATTGTGTATGAATTTAGAATCATTTATCAGGCTTCACAAATAAGGAAAATTTATCTCTAATTTGAAATAGCACTAGACATCTAAAATTTAAATTTTATTTAATATTATTTATTATTTCAAACATAGTCAATGATTTTGATTTCCTGTTGCTATTAAAGTACACAACATTAACTCCACTAGAAGTTAGTATAAATTACTAAGGAACTTCTGAACAATCCAGTATTGTTTGAGTTAATTATAGTGTAAATATCAAAACACAAACAACAAACATGATCCACAGGTAAGAAAGGAACGAACAGGCCTACTACAATTAAGGTCTAAACTCTGAGAACCTGATAGTACATTCACATATTAATTTTCAATGTCAATTTTTTAAGAGTCCTATAACTTTGATATTAAAGAGTTAAGAGTTTTAGATGCTTTAAATTCAAGTTATTCAGTATCCAGTAGGCAAATAGTATGCCAAGTTAGAAATTATAACCCACATTTAAATATCTCCTTAGTTTTTTAGCCCAAGGAGTAGAAATCCACATTGAAAAGAAAGGAGTTTAATGTGTTAAATTTATTTATTTATTTTCTACCACCAGACAGTATAGGTTTTCTACTCTACTCAGCCTCATTAATAGTCCACATAGTTCTTTTTGACTCTTAGAGATGACCTAATTACCATCCTTATAAAAGGAAAATGAGAGGTCAAATGTCCAGCAGAACCTGTTTTCATACCCAAGTTGAATGTGCTTGCATTTTTGACTTTTTAGTTGAGACAGCTCTTTGGCTGTCTTCTGGCAGGTGATCTAGATAAGAAAAACAGCAATGCAATATCAATAAAACTTCAAGAAATAAAGATGTTTCACTTTTCTTTTGGTTTGTTATGTCATGTTATGAAAAATTTCACTTGCTTTTTCAAAAGAGTATTCATAATATCTAGTGAGATACAGTAGTAGAACTGTTCAACTAATACAACTTTTAAAAGGATATAATTCATTTATTTAGATGTAATTTTTAATATTACAAAGGGAATAAGTAGATTATTGTTACTAGCTTTAATGTCTGAATTCATTTGGTATATTAAAATATATTTACTCATTTAAATACTAGTAATTTTTCTAGTAATAGTGTACATAGATGAAAGATCAATAAGCAATTAAAAAGCACTATCAATATATTATTATAATATAAATTATCCAAATTAAAAATAGATTACTGAGCTTATTTAATTTAATACAATTAAAATACAATAATTGCTGTTTACAAAGTTTGCAGGCTATAAAATATGCTCAGGTAGAAAACACATAAAAATATTTTTTATAATTTAGCATATTATAAAGAATGAATGTAAATATATAATTCCACTTATAAAATTCACAATTCCTGATATATTCATTACAGGATAATTATAGTTGAGTGATGGGAAATAGAAAAAAGAAACCCATTAGGTTAATGACTTCTTCCTAACCCTTAGTAATACAATGTATTAAGGGAAGCTGCTGATCTAAAAATATTTTTAAAACGGAATTTCTCTTAATATATTTACAATTTAAATGGAATCATTTCAAAAGTTTATCTTAGTAACAAAACATTGACAAGTAAAATATATAACTTTTGCTTATGGGCAAGATGGAATATTAGTATTGAATTTATTGGGTTGCCTGAAATAATGCACAAACTATATTGACTGGAGTTTCTGAAGATGCTATTAGGTAACAAAAGACAGTGTTTACTGAGAGATGAAGGATGATAAACAAATTAGGTGAGATTTATTTTTATCCAACTGAATCATAAACGGGGTAAGTCCTATGTTTACCCAGCTAGCTGCCATGAGAAAGTTTTTAGGTCACAAAAGAAAAGAAGAGGAGCCCAGGCAAATCAGGTAGACTCCTTAAGTTGAGAAATCAGAGCCAAGAGGCTGAGGAGAACAAAGTAACTAGAGTTTGCTCAGCAAATTAACAGGGAGAAAGTTGTATAAAGTAATAGAATTCCGGAGACTTCAAAGTCCTCCTCAAGTGTTTAGCTACAAGCTTATTAGCATATTCATTAAGTAAAACTACCTAACTTGTGCAAAAAACCACCACCAAAAAAAAAAAGAGGTAAAATTCCCCAGAGATGCAGGACATGGAATAGGGCTTATTCTCAATTGTCTAAAACACTTCATGATTCACAAGGTATTGGATAGGGTATAAAGAAGGCTCTTGGCTTAGTAATGGAGAGTACTTAGCCCTAAACAGAGAACAGCTCTAGTGTTGCCTAAAACATCTTAGAAGCAAATTTCTAAAGAAAAACTAGTGTAACTTTGTTCAAGAACAAAAACTTTGAATGTCCATAGGAATTCAAAAACATTCAGCATCCAATAATGTAAAAATCCCAATGACTAGCATCCTGTTAAAATTACTAGTCTGCAAGTAAGGCAGAAAATAAACCCATGAAAGAAGAACATTAATCAATCAAAACAAACATAACTGGCCCTAGCTGGTGTTGCTCAGTTGGGTGGGCATTGTCCTGCAAAACAAAAGCTAGTGGGTTCAATTTCTGGTCAGGCAACATGCCTAGGTTGTGGGTTCAGTCCTCAGTCAGGGTGTGTGCAAGAGGTAACCAATCAATGTTTCTCTTTCTTCTTCCCTTGCCCTCTCTTTAGAATCGATAAAAGAAAAAATTAACATAACTGACACAGATGATGGAATAATCAAACAATCACATCAAAATCCTTTGATAACTGTATTTCATGTGCACACAAAGCATTTATCAAGTTAGACCATAGTCTTTGCTCGAAAATAAGCTTCTAAAAAATGAAAAAGATTTAAGCCCATAGAAAGTATCCCTCCATTAAACAGTGGAACTAAATTAGAAATCAGCTGAAAGAACTCTGGAAGGGCTCCTAAATTTTAAAATTATATAACACAATATTAAATAACACATTGTTCATTAAAATCAGTAAAGAATGAATTAGAAAATGTGTATGAAATTAATGAAAACAGCATATCAAAATATGTGTGATTCTACAAAAGTGCTACTTTGGATGCAAATTTTAGTGCTAAATGTCAATACTAGAAAAGAAGGGTCTTAAATCAGTGATCTTAGATTCCACCTCTAAGGAACTAGTGAAAGATGAGCACATGAAAACTAAGATAAGTGAAATAAAGGAAATAATGCAGATCAACATGGAAAGCAATTAAACATAAAACAGAAAATTGGAGAGAAAATCAATGAAATTAAATGCTGATTATTTGAGAAGATAGATAAAATTGATAAACCTCAACTTCTGGTCAAAATGGAAGGGTAGGTACAGGCAGTACTAGAATTCCCCCATGGCTACATCAAAATTGCAATTAAAGTACAGCACAACCATCATTCAAAACCACCTGAAATTTAGCTGAATAAAAGTCTTACGACTAGATTTAAAGAAGAAGCCACATCAAGACTAATAGGAAGGGTAGAGATGCTGAATGGGCTGGCCCCACACCTATGTGTATTAGAAGGGAAATCTCGATGGCAGAGGTCACCCCTGAGGAGCAAGGGGTCCCTGTCCCATACCAGGCCCCCCAGCCTAGGGTTCCAGTACCAGGAAGGGAAGTCCCCTGAACTTAAGCTTATAAAAACCAGCGAGGAATGTGACTGAGTGAGACAAAGGGCTTCTGGAATCTCAGGAAGTTCTTCTTAAAAGGCCTGCATACAAACTTACTCAAACTTTCTGTCTTTAAGCTCCAGTGCTGGGACATCAGCTTAAAAGGAACCAGGGAATATGGAGAGGGACTGAATTGTATGTCAATAAGGTGAGAGCTGGGAGATCAGCTTTCTGCCAGACAAAAGTCCTGGAAGAAGCCATTGTTCCTTTTCTGAGACCCCCTTCTCCCCACAGAGCCCACATAAGAAGGCATATCTGGAGTACTCAGCTTGGGTGAATGGACAGGCTGTGCCATTGATCCCTACAGAACACCTCTTACATTAGGCTATTCTACCAAGCTCAGGAGGCATAGCAGCTCTACCTAATATATAGGAACAAACATAGGGAGGCTGCCAAAATAAGGAGACAAAGAAACATATCCCAAATGAAAGAACAGAACTCCAGAAAAATAACTAAACAAAATAAAGACAAGCAATCTACTAGATGCAGAGTTCAAAACACTGCTCATGAAGATGCTCAAGGAACTTAGTGAAAACTTCAACAGCATAAAAAAGGACATGGAAATGTTATAAAATAATCAGTTAGAAACAAAGGATACACTAACTAAAATTAATAATAATTTATAAGAAATCAACAGTAAAATAGATGAAGTTGAGAATCAAATCAGTGATTTGGAATATAAGGAAGAAAAAACACCCAATCAGAACTGCAAAAAGAAAAAAAAGAATCTTCCAAAATGAGGATAACATAAGGAGCATTTGGGGCAACTTCAAGCATACCAACATTTGCATCACAGGGATGCTAGAAGGAAAAGAGAGAAAGAAATTGAAAACCTACTTGAAAAAATAATGACAGAAAACTTCTCTAACTTGGTAAAGAAAATAGACATATAAGTCCAGGATGTGCAGAGAGTCCCAAACAAGATGAACCCAAAAAGGTCCACACCAAGACAGATCACAATTAAAATTTCAAAGGTTAAAGACAGGGAGAGAATCTTAAAAGCAGCAAGAGAAGAGCAATTAGTTACCTACAAAGGAGCTCCCATAAGACAGTCAGATGATTTCTCAAGAAAGCTTTGCAAGCCAGAAGGGATTGTCAAGAAATAAACAAGGTGATGAAAAGCAAGGATGTACAACCAAGATTATTTTACCCAGCAAAGCTATCATTTAAAATAGAAGGGCAGATAAAGTGCTTCCCAGACAAGAATAAGCTAAAGGAGATCATCATCACCAAACCAGTATTACATGAACTGTTGAAGGGTCTTCTTTAATAAGAAGAAAAAAAAGATCAAAAGTATGAACAATAAAATGTCAATATCAATCAAAAATTGAATCTAAAAAACAAAATAAACTAACATGCAGCACCGAAAGAGACTCATAGATACAAGAACACTTTGATGGTTGCTAGATGGGACAGATTTTGAGGGAATAGGTGAAAAAGATGCAAGAATTAAAAAGTACAGATTAGTTGTTACAGAACAGTCACAGGGATATAAATTACAGCACTGGAAATATTGTCAGTAATATTATAATAACTATGTATGGTGCCAGTTTGGTACAAGATTTATTGGGATGATCACTTAGTAAATTATATAATGTGTAATCACTGGGGTGTACACCTGAAACTAATATAAAATTTTATGTCAACTATAATTGAAAAATAAAAAATGATTAAAAAAACAATGATTTAAAATGTCATAGTTTTCCCAGAACAGAGAAAAATACCCACAATGTGTTTCTAGGATCGCTAGACTAACAAAACCACAATATATAAAGTCTCTGATATATTTCATTGGTATTTAACTAAATTATTTGAAGACAAACTCAGATATACCAATTAAAATCCAGAAATGGTTTTTGATCAGGAAAACAGATAAGACTCCCTTAACCCATGAGCATCGTGACACCACCATAAAATACACTGATATTAAAAGGTTATAAGGGAATATTTAAAAAAAAATTTATCCCAATGTATTTAAAATATAAAATTTGTAAATTCCCCAAAAGACACTGACTACCAAGCTCACGTGAAAAGAAATAGGTAAACTGAATATCGTCGGCAGCCGTCCGTCTCGAGAGACGATGGTGTAGCTTCTTAAGAGTCTATCTGCACCGCCGAGAATGGCTGTGCAGTCCGACTCGGGAGTGACAAGGTATCTGTCTCCTCCCGTGTTGAATCGACATCTTACGATGACGCTGGAGTGTCCTCTCCAGTGAAGCTGAAGCTACAGAGCCTGGGCAGGGTGATATGGAGGGTCTGCTGTTGCCCATGCAGCAGACCCCCCCTCTCTTCGCAGCTGAAGGGTCCAAGGGAAAGACGGAGTCAATACAGCTTGGCTTCAGGTGCGCCGCAGGAGTTGCCGGTGTTGACTACAACGTCAAACCGCCTTAGGGACTCCGGCTCCGGATTTTCTGTCGGGGTTTACTCCCTTAGCCTTTCCCCTGAAGAGGTATGCCGCAAGGCAGCGGAGGTGTTTTGGAGTCAGAGTTTTCCTTCTCTGATGTGCCCTGACTGGAAGATCGAACCAGCGACACTTAGCTCGCAGGCCGACGCTCAATCCACTGAGCCAAAACTGAATAACACTATGTCTATTAAAGATATTGAATTTGTAGAAAAGATATCTTTCTTCAAACAAATGGACACAGATTGCCTTATCAGTAAAATCTATCAAACATTTAAAGAAGTAATGCCAATTCTACAAAAACTTCTGGAAAGCTTAAAAGGGGGTAGTTCCCAGGTAATTTTATGAGACTAGCATTACCATAATAACCGAAACCAGACAAAGACATTACAAGGGAGAGGTCTATATACCAATATACTATTGTAACATGAAAAGATCAAAAACATATTCTTAGTTCCTCATATCCATAAGTATACAAGAGGCATAATGCATCATAATCAAGTAGAATTTATCCAATGATTGCAAAGTTGATTAACCAGTTAAATAAAAATTAATGTTACCATATCCACAAACAACAAAAATCACCTCTTTATCTCAATCAACTCCAAAAGATAATTAAATTAAGTCCCAAGGCTATTACTGATTAAAAAATTCTCATCAAAATAGGAATAGAATGGAACTACTTCAAACTGATAATGGACATCTAACAGAAGCTATAACTGATATCTTTAATGGTAAAGGATTGAATAATTTTCTCCAAAGATCAGAAAAAAATATGGATATATGCTCCTTCCATTTCTATTCAATATGTCCCTAGATATTCTCACCAATGCAACAAGAATATAATAAGAAATAAAAGAAATCCATATAGAAAAGAAATAAAACTGACCTTTCATGAAATGATCCATATAGCAATTACAACACAACCTATAATAAAGTTACTAGAATTAATGAGATTCTACAGTTGTAAGATAGAAGATCTCTATACTCTTATCAATTGAACACCTATACATTAGTAGCAACTAATATAAAATTAAAATAAAAAAGACTGTTTAGTAGCATCAATAATATAGTGGAGAAAGCAGACCATGGGGGAGTGGGGAAGGCAGGAAAAAGGAATTACATGGAGGCATGAAGAATTTTTTGTGGGTGATGTATCCATATCTTGATTCTAGAATGGTTTCACAGGTAAATACACATGTGAAAACTTAGTAAGTTTGTACTTTAAAAATATATAGTTGATTTTAAGATCTATTACATTTCAATAAAGCTGTTGCAGTAGAAATTTAAAAAATATAACAGCATTTTTAAATACCCCAATTCAAAGGAACCATAGAATTTAATTAGCACAACCCTTTCCTGCAAGAGGTGAGAAATAGACATGGAGAGGAAAATGACTTCAACCAAAACATATAACTGCTTTTCTTCCCTGACACAAAATGTAAGCTTCCTTTCAATAGTTTAGTTATAATTCTAAACAATTTTTTCTCGAGTTAAGCTAGAAACACTATCTCTTAACAGATAACTCATCACCTCCATAGTAGATTAGATTATCTAGTAAATGCACTTCTAAGTCCTTACCATGTATAACTTTTTTGCTTTTATTTTTCTTTCTTTTGAAATGGAGACCAACTTAATAGCACATGTTAAGAAGTAATCCTGCTTGTTTTTATAAAGTAAGGTTTTTTTATGTCAGTAGTAGAAAAGTTCACTTCTAATCCATCAATATAATTTTCCAAATATATATTTCTGCTTGTTACTCCCTTCAGAAACAGACTGTAGGGGTTTTACCATTGCTGCGACCAATGAGATTAGGAAATTTGGTGACCCAAAAGCCTATACTAGGAATTCCTTTTTCCTTTAAAACTACGGTTTGTCAAACATTCTGAAAGCACCAGATAGTAAACATTTTTGGATTTACAGACTATGTATTCCCTCACTTATTGCAGGCTTTGTGCCCCACCCCCCACCCCCCGCGATAGGTGAAAATCTGCGAAGTAGGAACCTTACATTTATTTTATTATTTATATATGGTTAAAGGCTTTATAAACCCTTCCCACACACTTATAAACCATTCCCAGTCCCTTATTAACTTTTCTCACTCCCTTATTAACCTTTTCTACACTTTTATAAACACTACTTATGTTCTTAAACATATTCTACACTCTTAAACCTACGTAACTTTAACAACAAACATATACAGTACCACAAAATCCCGTGATATAGTGAAAAATATACGATAAATAATTAAATATAGTATTTTTAAAAATCCACGATACAGAGAGGTTGTGATAAGAGTGGGACTACTGTATAAGATCTCTATCACAACTACTTAACTCTGTCATTATAGTGCCAGAGTAGTCAGAATATATGAAAACAAGTAAGTATGTCTGTGCGCCACTAAAACTTTATTTCTAAAATAGGGAGAGGAAAAGAAAGATTTGGCCTGTGAGCCACAGTTTGCTGACCTTTGCTCTAAACTGTGAAGAACTAAAGAAAAATAATTTTTCAAGGTTTAAACTCATAGAGTGCTCGCCTACTTAACAATAAGGGTGATAATTGCATTGGCAACATTAACATGACCTATGGCTTCCTGAGTCCTATGATGAGGGATCTAAATACAGTATGTTGGTCCAAATCTTAATAAAAATAGCTTTATGAACTAAATGATACTACTCTTATTTTACAAATAAACCGACCTCAGAAGAGTTTAGTAACTTGCCAAAAACAGTATGTTAATAATTGAGGAAATTTAAAAAAATAGGTTTTTCTGTCTCTCAACAACCAAGCTCTAAGTAAAACTATTGATAACAATCTAACTTAAAGGAATTGTAATGTCCTTGTTTCTGGAACACTTTGGCTATTTGGTCCATCACATTCATCCTCTCATAAAAGCGAATGGAGTGTTGAATAGCATCCAGCCTTAGTAATATAAATAATAACTGGACACAGCCAAAAGTGACTTCATTCTTAATAGACTGTGAGTGGGTTATCTAAATAATTTTGCAGGCTATTTTCACTTTGGCTTCTGCATATCACTTCAGGAAAAGATTAGGTTAAAAGTACGATCATTAATAATCACACCTCTGGTATTACATTTTATAGGTTATCTAATTCAATCAACTAACAAGAAGTAAGTTAATTAAGCATTATAACAGGGTTTATGTTTGCTTATGATTTGATAAAGCAGAAACAATAGAACTGGATACAGCATTACAGAGTAAGGCAAGACCTAGAAATAGGGGCCACAGTTGTTAGAGATTGCAAAATCAAGGGGATCCAATTTAGAAGAAAAGAACAACAGGCAAAGAGGATTATCTGAGATACTCAAGTGTGGCTGTATAAAGTGAAGAATTTCTCTGATCACACACAAGCTGAGAATTAGGAACCCAGGCAACTAGTTGTGATGGAATGATGGCATTTAACAGGGAGCCACGTTAAAATAGCCACAATAAATGATGAAAGCTGTTGGTGAGGCAAAATTTCTTTGATCTAGTAACTCATTAAAAAGTTCCTTCTTGGGCAGAACAGGTGTTAGGAGAAGGCAGTGCCTTAACTCCAATGTAACTTAAAAACAATGAATTTTTATTTGCAGATGGAGTGCATTGTTGATGAAATAGGTGGTCTGACACTGTTGAAGTAAGAGTGAAATAATAAAACTCACATGCAGAGTTGACAGTCTGTATTCTCATGGAAATACCTTCCACAGTGCAAAGGACACTGTATTGTTCAAAATTTTATTCTCTGCCTCTAGTACAATGCCTGACACATAGAAACCATTTAAATTTTTGATATATGAGTCAGAATGGATGGAAGGACGGTTGGCCCTTTGGATAAATGAATAAGCTGAGAGTTAGAGTTCCAAATAAAAGAATTGGGAGGGAATTTGGATATCCTTAAATTCAATAGTTTCATTTATCAGATAAAGAAATTGTGTCTTAGAATGATCAGGATTTAATTTCCAAGCTTATCCATGAAGTTGTAGTATAATTTTGTGAGTATTTTTGCATCTCGTGATATATAGTTAGATACAATGTTTCTAAGTTTGAGGTACATTTTACTTACATTAAGTATTTTATATTTTAATTGCCACATAAGAGTACATTACTAATGGGAATTATTATAGATTGTGATAACAATTTTAATTTAATTATCTTAATTTTGTGCAATTACACTCTCTTTTGTGATAATCTCTCTGTAGGATTTTTATAACTTGATTCATTGCCAAAGAGCCTGACCATGCCTCTAACACCTGACACATGAAAGGCTACATTTTTTAAAACCTTCAATAAATGCTTTTTTGAAATAAATTACATAAAATTACCTAAGTGAATAAATGTCATCTGATTGTACAATAATTCATTCAGGCACAAGGCTTTTTTAGCAGCATGGTGATGGCATTCCGCAAGTGAAGACAGTTTTCCCTTTCATTACACAAAAGCCTATATGAAAACTGCATTCCTATACAGAATAAGCATTTGATGCAGGGAGAAATATGGAAATATGACTTGAACATAAAATGTTTTATACCTTGATTTTTAAAAGTGACATTTAAAATAACGTATTCAATTTGCATAGTTTAGATGTGTTTGTTATAAATTTCTTGGACAATTATTACTTTAATGCTTAATTGAGTCAAACTTAGGGTTGTGTTTCCTAACTAAACTTTTTTATTGACCAGTGGATCCTAAAATGTGTGGCTGTTATTTATCTATCTGGTTTTAGTGCCACAGTGTAATCCCTGACACTTGCAAGATTCCTGCAGACAGTGCGACAGAGGTAGGAGTAGCCCTCTGCTCCGCGTTCTCCCCATCTACATCACCATCAGCCCACATTCAGTCTCTGCCACTTAGGGGAAACAAATGGATCCTAATCCAGTATGACTGGTGTTCTTACAAAAAGGGGAACATCTGGACACAGAGATAGACATGCACAGATGGAAGGAAGATAATGTAAAAAAATACAGGGAGTATACCATGTGAAGAGGAAGACAGAATTAAGGTGATACTCTCATGCATTGAAAGATGTTTAGCAGCACACCTGGCCTCTACCCACTAGAAGCCAATAGTGGGAGATAGCCAACGTACTCAAAATATCCCAATCAATAAAGTTATTCATAAAAATGAAAAAATGTGTCTTGTTTTATGGAAATGCTGAACGGACTTTTTGGCCAACCCAATATTTTTAATAAGAAGAGAATCAAATCACATATTTAATATGCTAAATTTTTACTTTTAGATGGCAAAGATATATCTCTCATGAATAGTACATGTGTAGAGGGTTAGGGAGTCTCCCATGTGAGACACTGGTGATGAAATGGTTAACTAATTCATGGCCTTGACCTATGACTTATATATAGTTATTGGCAATAACTAGGTCTGTCTTCTTAAATGTATGCCATGGAATTTGCCTACTACTATAGTCTGTATTCTGTCCACTCACGTTGAGTATCCCATAGCTACACAGAATGCCAAGAAGACCTTTATTCCTCTGTGACATTCAGCTAAATGAGAAACAATTGGGAGGGTGTAAACTCAATTTATAGCTAATGTGATATTCAAGATTTCACTTTTGAAGACAAAGATAATATATCTATAAGCTCCCTAAAGCAAGGTTCAGCTCCTTAGAGGTACATTAATTGACAAGATTAGGTAACTATTTAGGAAATATGCCTTTCTACTCAGATGCCCAAAGTCTAACTTATACTTGGTCTTTTTCCAATAAAAGGGAAGGGGCCTTTTGCTTAACAGAACAGATGTATATTTTTCCCCCTTAACCTTAAAAGGAGAAGTTCTTGCACAAAGACACAAACAATTCAAAGAAAATGAATGTGAGTGTGCTTCATAGACATTCAAGTAAAGGAGATTCATTTTCTTCAGGCTCAGATCAAATGCTTCATGTTTTGCTTTAATGATTCTGTCCTACCACTCTTCTCTATGACAAATACAATAATAGTCCATTTTACAGGTGGTCACCTTCTAAAATTCTTAATTTTTCTAATAGTAATCCAGGAAGTCCTTATGCTATAAATACACATTGTATTTTTACCTGTGTGCTACTTACATTTTAAGGGTACCCCCCCTAAAAAAATCTGTTTTTAGGGAATGTTTCTAAAGATCATATTTATTTTTTCCAGTAATGCCAAATAAAATTATTGTATTAATTATTGAAAAAATGTATTTTGATATAATGTGAGAAAAAATATCATACCATCTGTATATCATAGTCAATACCTATAAAAATTACATGCGTTATCTTTATTTTCCTTACCCAGTCGTTTTTCTTTTATGATCTCTTTGTTTCTTAAGACTACCACCATCATTTCCATTTCATTGTGTAAAAAGTGGAAAATTCTTGTTCCTCTCTCCATCATATCAATCCAATTTATTTCCAAAGACTGTTGATTTAATTTATTTAACTAGTGAGAAGGGGTTGGTCAGGTCACTTCAAAGCATTGACCATAATCATCCGATTTTCCACTTATCCTGTAGTTCATCTTCTCTTTCTTGAAATGGTATGGTTAATTTATTAAATGTCTGTAAACTTCAAATTTTATAGTCTTAGCTAAAGTATTAGTATTCAGAAGAAGAGTAGTTTTGAGGCATAGTAGATTCGTCATACCCTGGCAGTTCTCCAGGTCATTCCTAAATCATCAAGATGGGTCATCTCTCCAGTCAAAGGCTTCCAATCCAGACTGCAGTGAAAGGGGCTACAATTGTTTCTTACTTTAGGGCAGCACAGGAAGGTGCATTCAAACAAACAAGTGAGTGAAGTGTTACATAGCAGATTGAGAAAACGAAGCCAAGGAATTAAATGAATGTAAGGGAAGTGAGCAATAAACAAATAGGATTGGAATTGACACTTATTTCATCCCTCAGCCAACACTCTGGCCAACCTTCCCAGTAGACTGTGTGCTAAAAGTCCACAGCATTTCAGATCTCTCATTATAAGCTTAAGAAAATAAATGGTGTAGGAAAGAAATTATGTATTGCTGGTTAGCATTGCTTATAAAGTACAAGGTTAAATAACATCTTATATGTAAAATTCAGTTGCAAGACATGAAATGCAGAAAGTGGATATTATTCTTTCCACAATTCTCACATGTAGAGCCACAGTCTGACTTCCCAGTCTCATGAAAGCTCATGGAATATTTCTGGTCACATTTCATAACAGAATGATTAGTTGCAGAAGACCAGAGCATAATAGTATATCCCCTTTGTGCAGTTTCTGTGAACTTTCAATTGAAAGGAAGATTATTTAAATAAGATTTGGGATTGTTTATTGAAATGTGGGGAATTACAGAGGAACAAAATGGTTTTCTTTCTGTACAGGAGCCACTGTGCTATAAATATCATCTATAGTGATTTTGGGGGGTAGTTAATTTGGGGGTAGAAATTAGGGAGAGCAAATTATCTGAACAAAATTTTTTGAATTTCTCTTTTGTCTCATAAAACCAGCCTTCAATTTTGCTATGTGGATAAACTTCACATATAGTTAATCACTGAATGGTAAGAGCTATGAAAAGTGTGAATAAACCCAATAAATATATTAATTCAATATTTTACACAAGAACAATGAAAAGTTTAAAAACAATTTTAAAATATTATACTTAGCACATTTTTGGCCATCCTACTGTAAGCTATCAATGAAAGTAGGTTGAGTATATTAAAACAGTAACTAGGATAATGCAAGATCAGCCTAAAACAAAAATGTTTGTCTCAACTCATCAGTTTTATATTACTGTGAATTTTTAAATGTAGATTTGGAAAAAAGTACCAGAAATGGTGAATAACTGTTATGGCTAAATTGCACTATTTAAATTTGAGGAATGTCAGGGTAATAAGAAAACCAGCAATTCTTACATATTGAGTATAATATTCAGAAAACAGTTTCTCCACTGGCAAAATTATAATTTATCTAATAAATCTAGTTCTGCAATTCAATTTGGATTTAGAAACAGATGTTTTATGTACAAATGCAGTTAGCAATAATAGATCACTAGCCAGGATATGATTTATTATTTTATAAATGTTTAATGATATGAAGAAATCAGTACTTTGGAGATCTTTTGTTATTAAGGCACCTGTGAGAATTACATCAGTTTAACCATCCATGGATATCAACATTGAAACTATTTCTTCTCTAATACTTTGCTCATATGAAAGCACATATGCATTTTTCCTGAAATTTCTGCATAAAGGCACATATGTAAATTTTATAGACAAGAAAATGTTACTTTTTTTGTGAAAGTTATTTCAACTCACTGTAGGAATCATCCAGAAACAATTATTGCTTTTTAGAAGGATATAATGGCAATGTCATGTTATATTTATTGTTATTTTTATAACCCATTGCCATATACATATATAGTTTTGTAGCTCTCTGTAACAGTAATAAAAGAAGGGTTATATTTAATAGTAATGTGAGGAATGCTGATTTATGCTATGTCAAACCATTTCAGATCACACAGGGATTATTCTTTTCAAGTTAGGTAGAATGTTAGTTTCTTTTTTTGCTTTAAGAGATCACTTTTTAATCTTCAATTCTATTTCAGTGAGCTATCGCTCTTTAATTTAATGAAGTGTGGAAAACAAAATATCCAAGTTTATTAGCACTCTATGAAAAGTAAATGTAAATCAGTACTCTATGAGGTCTGTATATGTTTTAGTTGTAAAAAATATTTTTCTGAGCAGTGATGACCTTAATCTATCACCCTTGACTGATGGCTGCTAAAAAAATATATATATATTTTTTTCATTTGCATTTTGCAGTAGATGCTGTTGAATCTGTCTTCTTGCGTCAAAAGTCTTCTCAATGAAATAGTTTCCCAGGTCTTAGCAGCTACAAACATATACTATGCAATTACAATTAGACATTTCAATTGTATCAATTTATGTGTTGCATCATATTTATTTTCAGTGTATCCTATAAAACATATTGTCCAGCCATAAATACATGACAATCAAAGCATATTATGTCCACTTGACAATATTATGGTTATATACTCGCATAGCAGGAGAGTCATTGAATTTACTAGAGATAAGGATTATCATTATTTTACTGTTGGTGAATTTGAGAATCTCTAATTTAGTCAATTTTTAATGTTAAATATCATACTGAGGTAAGGGATTTTATTGATAAGAAATTTAGTAAATATCAGCATATGCCAATGTAACAGAACGCCTGGGCTGCTCCGATTGAAACAGAACCCACGGGCTGTTTAGTTAGAGGCCCGATTGCCCGCCGCCAGAATCATAACTCTGAATACCAGAGTTTGGTGAAAAGGAAAAGAATTGTTTATTTACACAAAGTACTGCCTCCCCCTCCCAGACCTGGCCAGTCTTAGGAAAGTCAGAAACACCGTTTCCCTACTTCCTAGGCACAGTTCAGCTTTACCAGTAGCTGCCAATCACTCAGTTCTGATTGGGGAGGTCCTTTCTGTGCTGTGGTGCCCTCCAGCTCTCAATGCAGGAACGCCTGGATTCTCAGCCTCCTTGTAAACTGCCTTCTTCCTGCAAACCGCATGGATCTCCTCTCCTTCTCAAAGCAGTCTGGAGATCCCTTCTCCAAGCCAGATGGAGGGAGCCCACAAGAGCCAGAGAGTGAGGGCGTGAGGGCCAGAGAGAGCCTGAGAGAGAGAGCCTCCTAGAGCCAGAGCCAGCCCAAAATATCTGCAGCTCCTTCTCCCTTCCTCCCTGCCTCCTCTCTCCCCTTGCCGTCCTCTCACGCAGTGGGTGTTGCAAACAATTCTGACCATTCACAGAACCCTACGTAGGCTCTGTCTGCTTCTTCCGTACCAGCCCACAGTCCAAGATCCCTTCCATCTTCCTGAGTCTTGGAAGTAAAGCGGATCTTTGCAACAATGTATCCAGCCACTAGCTCCAGGCATGCAAGGGCATCCTGAAAGCTGCTTCCTGCTCCCTATCTCCCAGCCTCAAACTCTGGGGTTTGTTTTTGGACTCCCCTGTTTCTGTAACACCAACACTGCATTATTTTATTAATACTTTTACAAAGTCATATGAAATGGATATATTTTCATCAAATTGCATCATATACATTTGTCTAATATAAAATATATTCAGCAAACATGTACAGTACACATTAAAGGAAATCATAAAAAGAAGACATGGAGTCCTGACCCATGTGGCCCAGTTGTCTGGGCGTCTTTCCACAAAGCAAAAGGTCACTGGTTTGGATTCCCATTCAGGGCACACAGCCTGGGTTGCAGGTTCATCTGGTGAGGACTGTCCAGAGGCAACGGATCCTCATGTTCTTCTCACACATTGATGTTTCTTTCCCTCTCGTTCTTCCTTCCTTCCCTTCTCTCTAAAAATAAATAAATAAAATATTTTTTAAAGACATAGGAAACATTTATGTGCACTGTACAAATGATTCAAAATATAAGTGTAAGTTTAGTAATAATTGTGATATAAAGCAATAGGAAAAAAAAACCCAGTCTTAAAAAAATGCCTTTACGACTTGGATTCGTGGTTCTGGAAGAATAAGAGGGATACTGTCCTGCCTCAAATAATTAGAAAACAAGAAAATAATATGGAATAAGTCTTGTGACATTTGGCGATGGACGATTCCTCGCCATCCTTTGTTGGAGGACCCCGACCCTTCACTCAAATGCCTCCATTAGAATGTCCCTAGGAACGGAGGTCAGGCCTAGTCCAGGTGGGTGGAGTGGGGTTTCCCAGGACGCAAACAGGGTGCATTTGAAGCCCACAGTGGCTTATGAGGCTTGCGGTTTGTAGGGGGAAAAGCACGGGTATTGATGTCTGGGCTGCAGGGCTGGCTCAGGAAACAGAAGGGTTGGCTTCGACCACAGCTGCAGCCGCCACTTTTTTTTTTCAGAAAAAGCTGGATCTCATGAGATCTCAGGAATTACGCATGAATGAAATGGAAGCTGTTAGATAAGGAACACCTGTGTGCCCCAGCTGCCGGAAGCCCCTTGGACCAGAAACTTCCATAGAGTCCGGCGCTCACTGCCTATGGAGGACACCCCAATCTTCGTCCACGCAGTCCGGCCTCCCTACCAGAGTCACAGCACAGTGCCGCCTGTCCCCAGTGGCCTGGTCAGGTCTCCCGTACAGAGGCTGTGCAGGGGCTGGACCACCGTAGGCCGGAACACTGTAAGTGAACTGCTTGGGTCCCAAAGCTATCGTTTTCCAGGAACTTGATGGCCCCGGGGCAGTGACGCAAGCTTCGGGAGCAGAACCCTGGGACCCCGATGGGACGTCCACAAGGCCCAAGGCCGCAGCACCCTGAAGGTGCTGTTCCATTGCACACCCTCGATTCAGTTTTTCCTACTGGAGCTCCTTGGTGTATAGACTTTGGTCCAGGATACCATGGTGGCTTTATGTTCCTCAGTCTTTCCCCTGAATGCCTCAAGGCACTGCTCTTCCTGGCCCAGTTCAACATCCAGGAAATGTTCTCTTTTGAGCGCCCAGAGCCTGGAACGGGTGAGTGGAGTGTGGGGTCTCCTAGGAAGGCAAAGGGTGGTCTTGGCACTGCAGGGTGTGCTATGTGGCTTTGGGTGTGGGCGCCGTAAATGAGAGCCCTGATAAATGTTGAGGGAGAGGATGTTCTGCAACAGTGTCCAATAGGAAGCAAACGGCAATAGGACGTGGCAAATAGGAAGCAAATGGGAAGGAAAGGATAGATATTGAAAGTAAGTGAATAGGTCTCTTCTGCTTCCCCAACATAATGCTTGGTAAAGATTTCTAGTCTGTATTATACAAAGTGATAAACCAAATAGAGCCTGGCAATCTCACTGAGTTGGAGAAGCAGAGTTTGGAGTTCAAAGAACCAATGTAACTAGAATTTCACACAGTAGAATGGCGAGGAGACTGCACAGACATAGCTCTAGTAATTTGCACAGGGATTCTTTTAAGTCTTCTGTTTAGAACTGATCATGCAGGTGTTTCAGGCAGCTACTAACTCCAGGCAAAGAACTATAGAAAGGAATAGTTAGAAAAATTTCTGCATATCATACATACCCAGAAGTTGCCTATATCACACTGGTCATAGTGCAAAAACCTCCTAGCACATGGAGCAACTGTGCAGTGGATTGAATTATGTCCCCCTAAAAGTTATGCTGAGGCCCTAAGGTACCTGTGAATGTGACCTTATTTGAATATAGGGTCTTTGCAGGTACAGTAACATATAAGTAAAGGTTAAGTTATTATGAGTACAATGGGTCCTTAATTCGATTCAATTGGTGTCCTTATAAGATGAGGAGAAAAGACACAGAAGCAGACACACATAAGGAGGAGAATCTCATGTGGGAACATAGATACACTTCGGGAAATTGGCCATGTGGTGATGGAAGAAGAAACTGAAGTTATGCAGCTGCAAACCAAGAAATGATAAGATTGCCAGAGCTCAGCAAGCGCCAGGAGGCAGAGCATGGCTCTTATGACACCTCATTTTTTACTTCTAGCTTCCATAACCGTAAGAGAACAAATTGCTATTGTTTTATGCCACCCATTTTGTGATAGTGTTTTATAGCAGTCCTAGGAAAGCAGTACAGATCAGGAGAGTCCTTAGAGAAGCAAAATAGCCATAGACTAAAGACTCTTCTAGGCCCACACTAATTAAGTTTAAAGTTAAAAACAATAATTAAAAGGATTAGACTAATTTGAGGCAACTTAACTATATCTGAGAACATAACCTAAATCAAATTAAAGTAATATAAATCAGGAAAAATCCCCAAAACTTAAACTCAAAATATATTATTCTAGCAAACATTTTCAGGCATGCAAGAAGTAGAAAAATATACCTCATAACCAAGAGGAAATCAGTCAGAACTAGAAAGGATGGAGCTGATAAAAATTTTGAAATAAGGACATTAAAATGTTTTTATAAGTATATTTCAGGTATTTAAGAGGGTAGAGAAAAGCATTAAGCATGATGAAGAGAGAACTGAAAGATATGAAAACAACCCAACTCAAACTGAGAGAACTAATTTTAGTGAAAATACTTTGTATGAGAGAAAAAATAGATCATTTAAATTAAAAATAAAACATTAGGGAACTTGAAAATATAATTAGAATCTACCCAAATGAATCACAGATAGGAAAAAGTACTGGAGAAAAATATGATTAGAACATTAGTACGTTGCAAGAAAACAGCAAGTGGTCTGATATCCATGTAGTGGGGTTCTCAGGAAAGGGGTATAAATGGGGTGAATAAAAATCATTTGAAGGAAGAATGACTATAGTTATACAATTTTATGAGAACTATAAACCCACAAATTTAAAATACTCAAAGAGCCCATGAAAAAGAAAACATGACGAATATCACACCAAGGCATTTTCCCATCAAGTTGTTGAAAACTAGTGATAACAACAAAAGTCTCAAAAAGAAACATTATATATAGAGAAACAAAAATAAGAATGACACTGGGTGTCTTTTCAGAGGCCATGCAGCCACAAGACAATGAATTTCTATCTTTTAAGAAAAAAAGTGTCATTTTTTTTCAAAAATGAAGACAAATTGAAAACTTACACAATTTAGAATTAGAAACAAAGAGAGACTTTTACCAGCAGATCAACTCCTAAGTAAATTTTGAAGGAAATTCTTCAGTCAGAAACAAAGTGATACCTGCAAATATTCGGATCTATACAAATAAGGGAAACAAAACAATATAAATAGGAAGGCTACATAATTTTTTCTTTTCATATTTTTATTGTTTTATTTTGATGTTTAATGTTAATATAAAATAATACACTGGATATATAAAATATGTACAAGTAAAAGATATGACAAAATATTATAAAGGGAAAAAAGGAAATACACTATTAAGTTTCTTATGCAATTTATAAAGCAGTATATTATTCAAAGGTGCACAGTGATAGGTTAACTTAGATTGAGTCAATTACATTTATTTATTTTTTGTAATTTTATTTTTTTGTTTTTCAATTACAGTTGTCTCATTTTCCCCCATTGCTTCCCCCCATCCAGCCCACCCCTTCTCCCGCAATCATATCCCTCCCCGTTGTCCATGTACATTTCTTTATAAAGATGGTAAGACAAATCAATGAGTGAAATAATAAGTAATTGTTTCAACAAATAGTATTGGAAAATTGTAAAACTACATAAAAAAAGAACAAATATAAATAAGAACCTATCCGGACCCATACTTTATGCCTATTTAAAAATGAATTATAAGTGAGACATAGACCTATATGTTAGTATTAAATCTATAAAATATCTATGAGAAAAAATTTATAAGGCAAATGACTCTGAGTTAAGCAAATGTTTAATAAAACATAAAATCATGAACTAAAAAGAAAAACTGATAAACTGAGCTTTAGCCAAATCAAAATCTTTCCTCTTCAAAAAGACATGTTAAGAAAATGAAATAGCTGTCTACATACTGGGAGAAAATTATTGTCAAACATATAGCTGTGAAAGGTCTTTGATCCAAATATATAAGGGATATTTTCAACTTAATAATAAGAAAAATAAAAAGGTAATGAATTTAAACAAGACTTCACCAAAGATTATATGTGGATTGGAAATAGGTATAGCAAAGATGTTTAACATCTTTAGTCACTAGAGAAATAGCTATTATATCCATGAGACTACTACACACCACTAGTATGGCTAAAATTTAAAGACTAGGAATGCCAAATCATGGCACGGATGTTTAACAACTGGACTTTTCATTCATTTTAGGAGCAAACGGTACAGCTACTTTGGAACATAATTTTGCAGTTCTGTAATTGCAAATATACACTGACTTTTCATTTCCCTTCCCTCTCAAAAATACTCCTAAAACCGGATCTGTTCATCTATTATCTTACCAGTTTTATTCTTACTAGTGTCAAATTTGAAGTAATGCAAATACCCATCAGGTGGTGAATGCTACTCAGCAATACAAAAGGATATGTACCAATACATGCAACAAAATAGGTGTATCTCTAAAGCATTATGATGAGTGAAGGAATCTAGACATAAACCCCAGTTTCCATCTGTGTACAGGTGGAAAAGGCAAAATTGAAGTGATAGAAAGGAAGAGTATGAAATTTAGCAAGGCAAGCCTCTTCTTTATGCCATGATCACATGGAAATGAGTATTTTCAATTATGCCTTTACTTAAATTTGACAAGTTCTAATTTCACCTTTGGCGCTTTGAGGGAGATGAAAGAACAGATGACAATTTTAAGCAACATGTTATAAAATGCCCTCCCCAAATGGATGCTGATATGATACTATTTAAAGAATTTGCTGTTTCTTCATGATTGCTTGATAGTTTAGAAACTGACAAGTGAAGCATACTAATGCTGTCCAGAAACATATGCAAATTTCTAAATAAAGCCAAAAAACTTGAAAAGCAAAAGCTTACTGTAAAGTATAGACAAGAAGGAAAAAATAACACAAAATGTCACTTGGATTGTAAGAATTGTGTGAAAGTCATCAAGAAATTAGTGCCCATCAAACTTACCATATATTTTTGTGTTGATTAATGGCAAGGTAAATAAAATGAAGGTTTTTTTAGTCTGGAAAGTAAAAAGCTGTTAACCTTCTTTAGACTGAACCTAATAAAGTATTTTAAAATGTTCCCACATACCTGAAACTCTAGGAAAGAAAATGTGCTATTGAAATTCTGATGACAAAGAAAGAATGATTATTAGTGGTACAAATCAATGTGATTATTTGAGAAGGGAAAGAGTTAAGATTTGCAGTAATTTGGTAAATATATCAGCCAGATAATCAAAAGCAATGAAAACGTTGATAATAGCATTTCTCAAGTAAAGAATTAAGGGTGTGTAATTTTCTAAAATAGACTAATCCCTGCAATTTCTCTCTCTCTCTTGCTCTCTCTTTCTCTCTCTCTTAAAGTTTTACTTATTTTAGAGAGAGGGGAGGGGAGGAGAAAGACAGGGAGAGAAACATCCATGTATGAGAAAAACATCAATCCATTGCTTCTTGCTCACCCCCAATGAGGGACCTGCCCTGCAACTCAGGCATGTTTCTTGGTTTGCAGGAGGGCACCCAACCAACTGAGCCACACCAGTCAGGTTATAATTCTTAGAATCTCTTGAACAAGATAAAATAATCAACCTGGTAACACAATCAACTACTACCTAGAAATGTACACCCAGCGTTTTCATTCTGTCCTACTTCTATCACAATCTGCCTTTAAAAATGCTTACCCATTGTTAGCAAAACAAGCACCAAAATTTCTGTACAGAAAAGCACATTTTTGGAGGGGAACATACAAATAAAAACATTTCCAAACAAAAATGTGGAACAAAACTATTTGAAATGACCTACACATTAAAAGGAAATATGAGATGTAGGCTTGGGAATAGGCATTTTGGGGAGAGATTTCTAATACAGGAGTTACACTGTTCAATTACTTAGTATTTGTAATTATTGACAGAGCTAATGCATGGTAATGAATTCTTGGAAGTAAATATGCTCTTTAGTGCCCAGAATAATTTCTAGTTGCTATATAATGATACAGTGAAAGGAAATTTTGAGATTGGTCAATTACTGTAAGATAATTTTATTGTTAATGCTAGAATGTCTGACAATGACTGATAAACAACAGGAGGTTCAGCACAAGTTCTTTGTGTGATATTACTAGTGATCTCTACTCTCTAAATTAAAGGTCATATTCATGGGCAGGGTTGCTCTGTCCACAAAAATAAAATATCATTTTAATATCATCAAGTGAACCAAACTTTGTCAAACAAATCAATTACCTGCTGCACAAATTGCTCTTTACTCATTCTTTCTATTCATTTTCTAACCAGAAAGTCTATTTTTCATGGAAAACTAATAGTATTCTTTTGAGTGCTAATTTATAAGCTGGCTCAAAAATACAAATTTTATATTAGCCTTATGTGAGCTTAGTGTATTAGTTTTCTACTACTGCTATAATGCATTACCACAAACAGTGGCTTTAAGCAACAGAAACCTATTTTCTCATGGTTATGGAGGCTTGAAGTCTGAAATCAAAGTGCAGGCAGGGCATGCTCCCTCTGAAATTTGTAGGACAGAATCCTTTTTATCTTTTTCGTCTCTGGTAGTTTTATAAAAATTTCTGGTATTCCTTAGTTTGCAGTTGTAGCACTTCAGTTCCTGCCTCCACTGTCATGTGGTTTTTCCCACTTGTGTACTGTGTCTCCGTATTTCTTCTCTTCTGGTAAGAACACAAGACATGGTGGATTAGGAGGCAATCTTCTTATCTTAATTAAGCTAATTACATGTGCAAGACCTTATTTCCAAATAAGGTCATGTTATCAGGTACATACTGAGGTTTAGGACATCAACATATTTTTTGGAGGGGATACAATATAGCCATAGCAGTCAGCTTCTATGATCATTTGTACCATTTTTTATGGACCTCTTCTACAACAGCCTTCACATAGCCTAAGTTTGTGTGCTCTATGAAAGTTGGAATTACTCATTTTTGTATCACTGTCTCTTGGAATAGTGCTGACACATGGTGAAAGCTCAAAAATCCATTTGGTTATATGAATGTAGTACCTGCACTGCAGCATTATGAAGTCTAAATAGGATGGCCTTTTCATCTTTTACTAGTGGTATTATATCTCTATATTTTATGAATATGATAGTGTATATAAAGTGCTTAGCAAGTTATCTAGTAGAGAGTAAGCACCCAATAAATAATCATGCTAGTATGATTATAACTTCATGTTTATTTATTCTTCATTCTCTCACTTTTAATACCCGGGTCTTCTACTCCAGTTACACAGCCTGAGTTTACCTTCTATAAATAGTAGTTTTATCTCAAAGTACAGGAGATAATAGTAGGTGAAACTAGAATTTAAAAATAAGGAGTGTGTTCTTGTAATAGAACTATTAAAAAAAAAACAATTATAATGAACTGTATGACCTTTAAAGACATCACTTTTCTCTAAAATATCCTATCAGCTGGCAGTGTACTAAAAGAGACACTTGCACCTCTGTGATACATTTTATGATAAATATAAGTATAAAATACTTCCAGAAAAAATTAAATTAATTCAAAAGGAGGGATGAAAGCAAAGGCATCACAGGGTTACATTTCAGTTAACCCTTGAAATATGAGGAAACAAGAGCTAGTGATGTTTCAGAACAAAAGCACGAAGGCATGAATATTGTTAGTTAGAGAATCATGAGTAAACATGAGGGACCAAAATATGGGGTTGATTAAGGGGTGAATAGGGGGAGATGCTACTGCTAAAGATGATAGAGGCCATGATGCAGAGATGCCAGTTGCTCTACTGACAGGTTTCCATGAAGGTTTCAAAGCCTATATGATAAAACCTGACTTTGGAAAGATAATTTGTGAGTAAAATTGATTTCAGTAGGAGGAGGATGTTTGCAGAGCTATTATATTAGAACAGCAATAAAATAATAGGGCAAGAACTGAAATAATAATAGTGGGTATGAAAACAGAGTTGATAAAATTTAGAGCTATTTCATAGGTATTGCCAATGGAACACAATTTTAGGTTTGTGTGGCGGGAGAGATACTTTACAATGATAAAATAAAATAGGAATAGAACCCAAACCTCATTTGATAATTTTTAGTATTAGCAATCTGAACTTTAGCAAATATTGAAAAGTCTATACCTTCTTTCTGGATTTTAATATAACTGGTTCTGAGAATCCCTTCAAGGAAAAAGAAAAACTGCTTAAGTGCTTTTTTGGTCAATTTTATTTTTATTGTTTACTCTATTGCAGGTGTCCCCATTACCCAATCCCCCTTGCCCACCTCCACCCAGTCCCCCCACCCCTCCCCCTGGCCATCCGCACACTGTCGTCTGTGTCTGTGTATCACGCATATATGTTCTTTGGCTGATCTCTTCATCTCGTTTCCCCCAACTTCCCCCTCCCCTCTGGAAGCTCTGTCTGTTTCCTGTATCCATGCCTCTGTTTCTATTTTGTTCATAAGTTTATTTTGTTTATTAGATTCCACATATAAGTGAGGTTCTATGGTATTTGTCTTTCTCAGACTGGCTTATTTCACTCAGCATAATATTCTCAAGGTCCATCCATACTGTTGCAAATGTTTTTATCCAGCATTTCCCAAATTTTTTTGGTTATGGGGCCCTTTTTCACATATCATAAAACATTTTGTGTAAAATTGTTTGCTAGATGTTAAATACATATGTTCTCTTTACAGCTATAACCAGTATGCAATATATAGCTCTAGTATGAACATATTCTGAGCTGAATTTAAGAAGAGGCTGTTGATATAATGCAATCCTATTAGCATACAATTAAAACTAAATGCAGTTATATAAAATATCACTGTAAAAGAATATTTGTCACTGGAAAACTTATTTCAACTCTATAGAATTACAAAAATAATATAAATTTTTTTTACTCTTGGGTATCGTTATCACTTTAAAAATAAAGATTTTCTTATTACAATTGTCAAGCTACAAAAATGTCATATGATTGACATGCCTCTGGACTAGTATAGCGTTAATAATAATATAGCATCTTCTAGTACATCTAGTTCTAATATTGTACAACACTGACTCATTTCCCCAAGTTACATATCTTAACAGCCTTTATCAGTTTTTGACTGTAATAATATTATCCCTCAAGCAAACCTCTTGAAATTTAAAGACTCATTTAAATATGTCTACCCCATTATTCATTTTGTAAAATTAGAGATTGTATTGCATTGCCAGCATAACATTTAATTACCGGATTCAGTGCTACATTATAAAGAATTGACATTTGAGAGACATATTAAGAAAATGAGAAATAGCAATATCAATCCTATTATATAAATCAGTTTGCTTATATCATCAAACTGCCTCCAAAGTTTTATTTTTAGCTAGTTATTTTCCTCTTTCTCTACTCCTTCACTGTTTCAGATCATAGGATTTGTACAGGAATGTAAGTGAGATAATTCTTCAAATTCTCTTAGTATTGGGGAAGAACTAATCCTAGTTCAGTACAGTATAAAGTAAGGTGTCCTTTTATATGTTTATTTACCACTGATTATCTTTTAACAGAAAAGTCTTACTTGAATACTTGATGAAATTCCTATCAAAGGCTAACATAATATTTATTATCATTCTGATGTACTCTGTAAATTCTGTAGGTTGTAATTATTAGGAAGGGAAATCTGAATAACTTCTTACCTTATGTTCTTTTATGAGTAACCTTCGGTTATTCCGTTCTTCATTATTGGAAAAAGAAATTGCTTGGGCTATGTTATAAAATAGAACAAATATAGCAGACAAAAGATGAATCTTGTCTAATAGATGTCTGACTATTCATAATTAGAAATTATTTTAAAGCAAAGCTTTAGTTTTCTCCCCCCTGTCTTTCCTTCCTTCTTTCTTCCTTTTTTAACATATAAGAAACTATTTTTGTGGGTGCATAATAAAACAAGAATCTTCATGCTTTTTCTGGTAAACAAAATGGCAGTGTGAATCCAGAATTTCAGAAGTTCAAAGGCTTGATGCAATGGCATCACTTCTGGAAATGCACCTGTATTAGCTGGTTAGGGATGCCTAAATAAAATACTGTAGGCTAGGTAGCTTAAATGATGGAAATATATTTTTCTTACAGTTCTGGATCTTAGGTGTTGGCAAGTTTGGTTTGTCCTGCGGCCTCTCTCCTTGGATCGCAGTTATCTATCTTCTTGTTTCCTTACATGGCTTTTCCTCTGTACACATGAATTTCTGGTGTCTCTCTTTTGTGAGTCCAAATTTCTTCTTATAAAGACACCAATTAGATTGGTTTAGGACTCACCCTTAGGGCCTCATTTTAACATAATAACCTCTTTAAAGGCTCTATCTCCAAATATAGTCATATTCTGAGGCGAGTGAGCTGGGCTTCAATTTAAGAATTTAAAGGAAGAATAATTCAACCCATAATAGAACTGTAACAAAATATCAGAAAAGTTGGGTGCATTATATTATTTTTTAAAGACTTGATTTTTCAAAAGAAGGTTAAGTTTCATAGCAAATTTGAAAGATGGAGCAGCAATCTCTCATATATATCCCTGCTCCCACATATACATAGTCTCCCCCATTATCAACATCCCCCACCAGAATGGTACATTTGTTACAATTAATGGACCTACATTGACATATCATAATCACAAAAGGCCATAGTTTATATTAAATTTCATTTTTGATGTTGGAATTCTGTGGGTTTGGAAAATGTGTAATGCCACATATCTATCATTATGGTATCATGCCCAGTATTTTCACTGCCTAAAAATTCTTTGTGCTCCACCTATTTATTTCTCTCAATGTTCCCCAACTGGCAGATCTTTTTACTCTCTCCGTAGTTTGCCTTTTCCAGAAAGTCATCTAGTTGGAATCATACAGTATGTAGCCTTTTCAGATTGGTGTATTTCACTTAGTTATATGTATTTTAAGTTCCTCCATATCTTTCATGGGTTCATAACTCATTTCTTTTTCATGCTGAATGATATACCTTTGTCTAGCTAAACAGAGTTTACTTATCCATTCACCTACTGAAAGACATATTGGTTGCTTCAAAGATTCTGCAGTTATGAATAAAGCTGCTATAAATAATTGTATGCAGATTTTGGGGTGAACATAAAATTTCAACTCCTTTAGGTAATACCAAGGAGTCAATTGCTGGATCATAAGTAAGAATATAATTAGTTTTATTAGCAAAGCTGTCTCCAAAGTGGCTCTACTATTGTGCAGTCCTACCAAAAAAAAAAAAAAGAGTTTCCGTTATTCCACATCCTCACCAACATTTGCTGTTACCAGTGTTCGATATTTTGGTCATTCTTATAGGTGTGTAATGGTATCTCATAGTCGTTTTAATGCACATTTCTCTGATGACATAAGATATGGAACATCTTATCATATGCTTGTCTGCCATCTTCATATCTTCTTTGTTGAAGTGCCAGTTAAGGCCTTTTGCCCATTTTTTAACTTATTTGTTTGTTTCATCATTGTTGAGTTTTAAGAGTTCTTTGTATATGTTGGATAATAGCACTGTATCAAATGTGTCCTTTGAAAATATTTTCTCCTAACCTATATCTGGTCTTGTCTCTTTTTCTTTGACATTTTCTTTTATAGAACAGATGTTTTTAATTTTAATGAAGCCCTGCTTATCAATGACTCATTTAATGGATCACGCCTTTAGTATTATAGCTAAAAAGTTGTTGCTATACCCAAGGTTATCCCTTTTTCTCCTGTTATCTTCCAAGAGTTTTGTAGATTGACATCTTAAATTTAGATCTGCGATCCATTTTGAATAATTTTTTGTGAAGGCAGTAAGTCTGTGTCTAGATTCTATTTTATTTACTTATTTTTTGCTTATTGGGTGTTCAGTAGTTCAGCACCATTTGTTGAAAAGACTGTCTTTGTCCAGTTGTATTAACTCTGCTCTCTGTTAAAGATCATTTGACTGGGTTTGTGGGGAACTATGTCTGGGCTTTCTTTTTTGTCCTGGTGATCTATTTATTCTATAGCCAATACCACACTGTCTTGATCACTGTAGCTTTATAGTAAGAGTGAAGTGAGATAGCATCAATCCTCCAACTTTGTTCTTACCCTTCAATATTGTGTGGAGTGTACTTTTTAAATGCCAATACTATGTTTTTAAGTTGTGGTTATTGCATAAGTATGCTTTTTAAAAAGATCTTCATAGCACATCTCTTTCAAGAGATAACAAATATCAGTACAGTGTTGAAGATCCTAGAGGAAGACCACCAGAAAACAGGAAGGTTAGATAAAAAGTGAGGCTGCCTTTATTTTCTGGCTATTGGTATGAATTATATTATAGTCTCTTAGTCTGGTCATGAGAAAATAGAACAAGAACAGAGATGTGAGGCAGGAAGTAGGACAGGGCTTAGTCAAATTTCTTAGTTCTTGGAAACAGCGGTTTAATAATAAGTTAAGTCTCAGAGAAATGCATCCTGTGGGTATAGACTTAAAAAAATAAAATAAATTTTAGAGAAGGTTATTTGGGCTAGAGTCTTTCAAGTCTTTTTTTTTTTTTTTTTTTTTTTTTACATATGTGTATCAGAACTATCTTATCTCTTTAAACTATAAATAAAAATATTTTTTGCATTGAAATTGGATAATGCTTCAATTATCACCACTGGTGAACAGAAGGGCAGGGCTTAGATAAACAAACTTGCCTTTAATTTCTAGACTTTCTCTCTGTCTTTTTCTGTTTTAACTGTAACATCTGTCTCACTATTGGTCCTGGAGTAATGACAAAAGTAATGATTTCCTTATTAAATCAACCACACAGTGTTTTGTGAGCCCTAATTATACAATGGTCATGAAGTGTGAAAGCTTAGATTATTGTCATCCCTTGGCATCCACGATGAATTGGTTCCAGGAACCCCTGTAGATACCAAAATTCAAGGATGCTCAGTCCCTTATATAAAATAGTGTAGTATTTGCATATAACGTATACACATCTTCCTGTATAATTTAAATCATCTCTAGATTACTTATAATATCTAATGTAAATGCTTTGTGGATAGATTTAATACTGTATTGTTTAGGGAATAATGACAAGTAAAAAAGTCTGTACATGTTCTACATGTTCAGTACAGATGCAACCATCATAGGCCTAACTAGATAGTACCTGTCAGCAACAGTGTAACATTAAAAAAAAATTCTGATCCATTGTTGGTTGAATCCATGGATGAGGAACCTGTGGATAGAGAGGGCCAACTGTATATTCTTTTGTATTTTACAAAGTGAAGATTTTTCTGGACCGTAGTTTGTATAGACAGCCACCCTTTTTTCTGAAGTTGATGGACACATTGTAGGGGTATACTTATAAAAATAAAATGACCTTATGAACAAAGGTAAGAAAAATCAATACATTGCATCAATGAGACAGGGACTTAAAATCAAAGCTCTCAATTGAAAGATATAGGATTCCATAAATGCTTTAGAAATTTCTCTTAGCATAGTACTGCCTGATATTGCTATTGATTTTCTAAAAAAGAGCTTTAGAAACCCAAAGTCCTTGGAGTAAACTTCTCCAATTTTCCTAAGCTAATGAGATATTTCTTTTTGTGTGCCCTTTTAAACTAAAGCTTAAAAGTATAGCATGTTGACCTCCTCTGCTATACTTGTAACTTTTGCAAAGGGGGCTTGCCCCTCCTTGGCAAATACAAAAAACAGGAACAACACCTTATGCAATAGTCTGCAATGTTTGCTATGCTTATTTAACAATTTGCACAGGCCCCAAACTGGATAATTTCAAGTGTTTCATACCATGTTCCCTTCCATATAATAAGACTGACAGGAAGTATAATTGGGCTAACAAGGACCCACAAAATGACTTGCTTTCTTTATATTGACTGTGTTCAATCAGTGGAAGTGTTGTCAGTGGAAATTAGGCTCTTCTACGGGATAGCGAGGAAAACATTCCAAGGACCCATGCAAGTGAACTTGTAGTGTGGCAGGATGGTTTATTTATGTGGAAATAGAAGCTGCCCTTGGGTTTCCAATGTCCCATCTCTGTCCTTCCCGCTATGGAAAAAGTGCAGCTGTGTCCTCAGCAAGTGTCCAAAGTTTTTGCTTCATGTTACAGCTCAGTCTCTTGGGTCCTACTGGCAGCTCCTCCTGAAAGTCTCAGTGACCACCCAGATAGCTTAGCTTGTTCCTGGCTGCTTCAGTGGCAGAGTCCATGTGGCTGCTGTCCAGGTGGCTGCTAAGGCCACGTGGCTATGGAGAGAGAATGGTAAGTGTACAGGGTGAGCCCAGATTTGAGAGAGAGCAGGAGCAGGCATGTGCATGTCTTTGTTCCCCTGGGATTATATTAGCTTGGGTTTGGGATGGAGCAGGTACTTCTTCAAAATGACCAATGACCTTCCCAAGCTTTCATGGGCTTTTGATAGGCTTATATCCCCTAACAGGATTGACAGGCTTCTATTGTGCAGCACCCCCTCCTGCATCTCCAATAATCCAGTACCATAAATAGAAAAACTCTCAGTCTTGACCTGCCCTTCTTGAAAATACTGGGTATGGATAGGTTAGTTTCATGATCTTTGGAGCTATCCTAGGAAATGTATAGTATGATTCATTATATGTATGGAACTGAGCAATGTCTCCTAATTGCAAAGTTTTGCCAGCCTGCAGTAAAAATTGGAGAAAAAAATTGTAAGACAGTGATATTAACTGCCTTCCATTACTGCATCTTAAATTCCTAAACAGAAGTGCTAACTCCACACTATGAGACAATTCACATTTACTAGAGCACACAGAACAATTCTATTGATGTGATGACTTCATTTTTAGACACCTATAGGCATTGTTTAGTGGAAAAAGGAAATAACTTCTTTAAATTACTGAATACTATAACTTTTCTTAATCAAGACTATCTATGTTTGAATCTAGGAGAAAAAGTAGTAGCCAATTTCTGGAGCTCTTGCTCATTATTTCTGAAACTTGCTATACTTTGTTTATTATTAATATTTAATTTACCTCTCCTAGGATATGACATCATGAAGTGATTGCACATATAAAAGAAATGTCTATATCCCAACCTATTTCCCTTAATTGTACAAAAAACATCAAATATCTCTTTGATCAAATAATTACAGAAATGAGAATCAAGAATAACATGGCTTCTTATACTGCTTTTGATGGGTGGTTCATTAGCAAATTAACAAATGGATGTGGGTCCGGTGACAAATAATAAAGTTTACCTTTGTTATTGCTTTCTTCATATCCCTCATTTGCAACTCCACTGAATAATTTCCTTTGAAATATAATGTATTTGATTCCATAAACCTTAATCATATTAAAATTATGCTGTAATTTAATTAAAACAATGTGAAGATGGCTGCTTCTACAAACATCTTCATATAATGGAAAAAGTAGTAAGCACTCTATTCCGTGGACACTAATACATCTCACCAGAGGATTACTTAAAATTATCAATAATTGCTTGGCAAAAAATAGTTACTGACAGTTTAATTAAAAAAAAAACCCTTACAGATACTCGGAGAAATTATTAAATCATTTACATGATGCATTTTGGTTGCACTGTGCTAATTTCACAAGATGCCTGGATAACTATAAAATAATATATTTATAGTTGACGTCCTGGTATCTCCATGAATTACAAGTCTTACAGAAGTGACCGACTTAGAGTTCACATTATTAGTGCTGGTACATTTAAACATTTTTTATTTCAAGATACCTGGATGTTCTCCAACATCATTCCCTAAGACTACTTCTGCTCTACTATTGCTGCACAAACATTTTATTTACCTTCTGAAAGCCTTCTCAGACTAGTAGTCACGAGTTATTTCTTCCATAACTATTATTTACATTCAGTTCTCTCCCTGGAAAATATTTCCTTATATGTTTTGATCCCCCTCAAAAAATGAGTTAATTTCTTACTTTTATCATGCCCCTTTCATATCTATATTGCAAGTTCCTAACGCAGTATATATTATATCTTTGTCAATCATTAAATATTTTTTAAATGAATTCACCAGCAAATAAGAGTAATACAATAATTTTCTCATACATTTTATCACACCACTCACTTCTCTTATTGAAGGAACATCTCTCAATAATTCTTCACTGAAAATGTGCTCAAAGGCTTTTATACTACGGTAAATACTTAGTAATAAGAATCACTTATAGAATCAGCATATTTAGATGTCATTAAACTAAAGGCTGATGATTACGTTAAGAATTGTTGAAAATATCATTCTGCTGCTGAAGAATACAAATACAGATGTAAATTGTGCTATTTTTAACATGGAAACTTATTCTGCAAAGACATGGATTCAGTGACTGTGTAATGTGGAAACTGAAACTGATTGAGAATAAAGTTTCTTTCAGACTATGAAATAAAATATGGAGGAATGCATTTGCATCTTGTTAAACAAACCAACAGCCATCGAAAATAAGGCCCTGGTCAAGCAATATTTATTGCAGGTATACAATAGTAACATTAAAGAAGATGCAGTTGCCCATGTAAGTGAAACATTTATAACGCAGCAGCCCATATGAGAGTTTTATGATGTTTGGAGCAGGATAAGGAAAAAAAAAAAAAGTAACTGCACTGCAATTCTGTTCAATGGTCTAATTTATACGTGGAAGCACAAATTAGGAGTATGTTGACATGTACTTCCAGTAGAAACACAAAAGTATATCCATATTTTTAACATAAGATGCTAGTCCCATGTGTTTTAACAAAACTATACAATTTCTTTTATCATTCCACTGACCTTTGTTTGAGATTTGTGGATAGCATGTGCCCTTTCAAAAGGATAAAGTAGTAATTCATAAAACTAATGACAGATTTATAGAAAGAAAACCTATTTTGTCCACTCAGTTTGATGTGAGAAGGACAATAGTCTCAGGCACTTTTTAAACTGGCTAGATCTAAAATGTAATTCTGTAGTACCGGAAAATGTCAGGGAACTTGTGTGGCAGAGATGAAAGTCTCTCACTTCAAACTGGTGGTTCCCTGCAAATACTCCCCATTGTTTAACCTTCCCTTAGGTTGTGACTCTGCCATTTATTGTATCCATCCTCATTTAAATGTTTTTGTTTTGTCTAATTATTGTCAAAAGAATATGTGAAAGCAATTTGCATGACTTTGCAAGTTATAACACATTTAGGCATGTCTTTACTTTTAGTATCTGTCAGGATTGTAGGCTATGTTTTTAGTGTTTATTCTTTCCCCTCTGTTGTTGACAAGTCACCATTTTATGAGCTTATGTTTTTCTTCCTCTGAGTAAAATGGATAGTTACTGGTTTTTATACATTGTGATTATTACATTTTTCATGCTGAAGGCTTTTTCTTCTACCTAAATGTTATTTTAATGAGAACAGTACTCTAACTCTCTAAGCCCCTATTATTTCCTTGCTTTCTCTGAGTGAATGCAACAATAAACTGAAAAGAGAAAGATCTTGTTTTGTTTTTCCATCTTAAATGAAAGAACAGGACTGCTGCCCTGGCAGGAGGTGATTTTATAGCTTAAGGCATTTCTTTCAATGTTTATGTATTCCTCTGGAGTCTTGGTATATGAACTTGCCCAAGTTTACTGCCTTTGGCAGGTTCCTTGTTAAGCTATTGAAAAGCTTGATTCACCTGTAAGAAAGAGCCGTCAGTAGCAAATAATTCACTCTAGACTTAACATATCCATGTCTGCTGTGAGATCTACCTTTAGATTTTGCTCTTACCCAGTTTCAGTACTAAGAGCTCTCACAGGGGCTATTTCTTGGGGAAAGAATTGATGCTAATTCCGTTCTCTTTTCTCTTGTGTGTGTGTACATGTGTGTATGTGTGTGAAACTAAAAGGATATTTGTTTAACTTACGTATAACTCCTCTAAATTCTGAAGAAAACTATATATATATACATGTATATATATATTCTGTCATCTGAAGGATGACAGAGTTGTAAACTGGCACTGAGGCCAGTTTTTAGTATTGGAACTCAAGGAAATAAAATATTTATTTTAAGGCCCAATGTGTCAGATGTATATATTTCGAAAATTATTTAACACAAACTTATGATTTCATTAGGGTTAAGAAGTAAAAATAAATATTTTGAGAACTGATGTCCTTACGTAGGATTAGTTATTCAGTTATTAGTGAATCAAGTTATTGATGCAGATCAATAATATTTAGTGACAAAGTGCTCTGTACTTACCAGTATTAAGACTGACGAGGGACGCATAAAATGCATGAGATAAAATTTTTGCTTTTAATGACTGTTATGTAGTTGTAAACAGTGGACATGTACCTAAGGGAAAAAGGTGAATTATAATAATTAGAGCTGCCATTCTTTTTTACCCACACTAAGTAAAAGTGGCATGTTCTGTTCTTTTATAAATATTTAATTCCAACACACACACACAAAAACTTAATTGACATGATCCACATTTTGCAGGCAAGAGTTTTTGAGGCAGAATGATAAGTACAGCAGGTTTTCAAATAATATGGTTTCATTATAACATTGTTGAGATGCCGTAGGAACTTAACTTTTGTTTATATCAACTAGCCTGAGGTAAAATGGGCTTCGTTATATATGTTTTTGCAGCAGTTCCAAGAACCCATTGACAGTCTAAAGTGAGGATTTACTGTAATTCACCCCAAATTAAATAACCTATAGGTGTGGAGTTTATATTCTCAACTCCATTAGAACAGCTTCACAGTTAATGTTCTTAACGACAAGGCTATTCAGTGCCTGAAAATTGTGAAAGAGCAAATAATGATTCAGTATGAGGAGCTACCAGAAAATGAGAGTGAGTATTGTCTTTGAAACTAAGAATACTTGAGTTAGAAATTGGGTTCCCCTACTTTCTATGTGTATGTCTTATAGTCTCTGCTCCTTTGTTTCTATATTATATTGTACAATTAAAAAATAGCATATACTGAGCGCTTACTATGTTCTAGTCACTATAATAATCATTTATATTAACTAATTTCATAATTTTCTAAGAAATTAGATAGAATCTATTGTTTTCTTTATTTTTGAGATGAGAGAACTGAAGTTTTGAAAATTTAAGTATTTGCCTGAGATCACATAACTAGTATATTCCCAGGCAGTCTGACTCATTTTCTGTCTTAACCTATGATGGCATGGGTCATGGATTAACAAAAAAAAAAATGTAAATCTGATTATTATTTCTATTTTTATATTATATAATATACACTATAACTTTTGTTTTTTAGTACATAAATGTAGAATTTCAGTGTAGTCTATGATGTTCAGAGTAACTTCCCAAGGGAAAGTGAGGCCTGAATTAGCTACATAAACATATAATGTAACTCATTTTTTGATACAGTGTTTCCTGAACTTTAGAGAACCAGAATATAAACTCAACCCAATGATACTAAAGTGATCTCATAACTTCATGCTGATTGAGTGTCTCTGAACTGTTCAGACTAATTCCCATAAATTGAACATGATTGTTTTTAAATGCTCTTGTGAGTGCAACTGACTTAGAACTGGAAAAATAAAAACAAACTAACAAAAAATTCAACTGAGATCCATTTCTTTAAATCTACCATATTGTGAGTTATTTTTTCTCTTTTTTTATTTCTCTGGTTTCCCTTTTCTTTCTTCTTTTTGATTATTTGACTACTTTTTCTTAGTATTCCATTTTACCTGTTGAATTTTATGAAAATCTATTTCTTTGTACGTGTAGTTAATGTGAGTTTACAACATGCATATGCAACTTTTACAGTTGACTTAAAGTTAGTATTTTATCCCTTCAAGTAAAATGTGGAAACCTTGCAACCATATAATTTCATTTCTCTCTTCCCTGTGTGTTATAGTTGTCATGTTATATCTGCATGCATTGAAGTTCCTTTAGAAAATGCTATAATTTTTGCTTTCAATCCTTTGAGATACTTTTAGAGAACTTAGATTCATTTTTTGAAGTTCTACATTTCCCTTTGTTATTGTTTTTCTTTTTACTGAAGATCTTCCTTCTAGAATAGGACTAGTGGCAACTTTCTCTTATTACATATGAGACTGTATTTATTTTATGTTAATACCTGGAGGATATTTTTACTAAATATTAATACTGGCTTGACAGAACTTTTCTTTCAGTACATTCAAATATTATTCAGCTGTCCCTGGTCTCATTGGTGTGTGATGAGAAAAATGCAGTTGTTCAAATCATTGTTTCTCCACATGTAATGTGCCTGTTTTTCTTTATTTATTTCTCTTTTCTGGTTGCTATCAAGATTTATCTATTTCTTGTGTTCAGTAGTTTCATTATGATGCCTCTCAGTGGTATTCTCTGAGTTTATCCTGTTTGGGGCTTGTTGAATTTTTTTCTCTTTTTTTTTTGAAATTTATGTTTTTCACCAAATTTGGGAAGTTTTCAGTCACTCTTCCTGAAATAGTTTTTAGTTTGCTAATGTCTTTCTCCTCTTCTTTAGAAAAATTTAATAATACAGATGTTAAAAGTATCTGATGGACCTCCAAGGTTCTGTTTACTTTTATTTTAAATACTGACTATTCCTCAGAATAAATACTTTCTATTGATTTACCTTTAAATTTACTGATTGTCTCCTCCGTGGACTTCATTCTGCTGTTGAGCCCACTCACTGAGCCACTGAGGTCCCTCCCACCCCCACCCCCACTCTTTATTTTAATTCTCAGTTATAAAATACTTGGCTCTTTTTAATAGCTTTTTCTAGAAAATTCTGTCTTTCCATTTATTTCAAGAATGTCTTCCCTGCTTCATGAAGCCTGCTTATATATAATAACTGTTCTAAAGTCTTTAATTCCAGAGTTGGCATCTTTGTATTATATGAAGTAAAGATCCAATTTCCTTTATTTCTATATGCATAATCAGTGATTTTAACAGTTTTTAAATGGCTTCTTATTTTCTCATTTTCTGCCATATTTACTTTTTACATGTAAATCTTTATTATATGCTTGTGTAAGTTTTTACACATTGTGTTATATTTCATTGGTTTATGTAAATACTAAAATTTGTTGTCCATGGTTTAGGAATAATACGATTGTATAATTCTTTATACACTTGTGCACACACACACACACACACATATACCTATGTGTGTAACATTCCATATAGAATAAACATAGTTATATAGAGATGAACAATTATATAACTTGTCTAGCAGGGCAAGTTTCTCCCCCCTTTTAGGTCATTCTTGACTATTATTTGCCCCTTTTGTACTTCCATATAAATATTAGAATGAACATGTCTTTTTTGTTAATGAAAAAAAAAACAACCTTTAGAATTTGACCCAATTTTTAAAGCACACTGGGCATAGTTGAATTTTTTATGATAATATATTATTGAAAAAGAAAAAAAAAAGTTTTTTCTTTCCAAAGTGTTTCAATAAATATATATAAATTTTTTCACCTAGAGCTTACACATGTCTTGGCAGAATACATTAAGTCAGGTAAATATGTAGCAATGGTATGCTCTATGTCTTCTTAGTGTTCTTGGTTTCACATTATTTTTTAAAGGAAATTGTTGAAACCTCCCAAAGATTCTACAACATACTTTACCTTTGAAAATATAACTAGATAATAAACCTCCATGTACCAAAATTGTAACTGAAAACTGGATTAACAGTGATAGTATTGTATCTATTTCCCTGGTCCTCATCTATTTCATTCACTTAAATAAGTAACAGTTGTCCTGAATGTTATTATTTAAATCCTCTAGTTACTTTTATAATCATATTATATATGATTATTTGCATTATGTTGTTTAGGTTTTTAATTTTATACACAGCACCACACTTTATGAAGCCATCTAGTAATTTTGTTTTCACTTAACACATTTGTTCTAAGATTCCTCTGTGATGCATAGATCCGTAGTTCATTCATTTTCATTGTTGTATAACATTTTAACTTATTCAACCTTTTTTATTTGTTTTACAGAAATTATTTTTTTGATTTTAATATTAATATATGTACTTTATAAAAACAAAGAGGAAGTTTAAAGAAACTCAGAGGCCTGGAATGTGAATACTATGAATCACATGACTTTGAGTTCTTATTACCTGTTTTTAGGCTTTTACATATACAGTATTCCCTCACTTATCATGGGTATTATGTTCTAGACCCCCCTGTGATAGGTGAAAATCCGCGAAGTAGGAACCTTACATTTATTTTGGTATTTATATATATTTTAAGGCTTTATAAGCCCTTCCCACACACTTATAAACCATTACTAGTCCCTTATTAACCTTTCCCACTCCCTTATTAACATTTCCCACACTTTTATTAACGCTACTTATGTTCTTAAACATATTCTACACTCTTAAACCTACATAAACTTAACAACATACTTATACAGTATTGCAAAATCCCACGATATAGTGAAAAATCCGCGATCAATAATTAAATATAATATTTTTAAAAATCCCGTGATACAATGAGGCTGCAATAAGTGAACTGCAATATAGAGAGGGACTACTGTATCCCTACGTGTTTATCAGATATTTTTAAAATATTATGCTAAGATTTATTGGATGTACAATAGGAAATTATACTTTGAACACTAGAATATCTTTTTTTGCAAGAAGGGATTTTAAAGTCATATATTCAATAGCCTCATTTAACAGTTGAGAAAATTCATGTCCAAACAGATGAAGATATTTGGTGGAGGTTACACAGGTTGTCAGCAAGTTTTCCAGCTGAGTAGTTTCGTTTTTTAAAGAACTTTATGGAGACTTATCACAAATCTATTCAAGTGGCATATAATTTTATAAACAACATTTATTTTGGAAAAAACCCAGTGGTTGTGTTTATAGTAGCTACCAATAGGAACATGGTGTGTGTGTGTGTGTATATATGTTTGTGTATGTGTGTGTGTATGTATGTGTGTATATGTGTGTGTGTGTGTGTGTATCTATATATTTCTATACTATAGCATACACTGTGCATCCAGAAGTCATTATAAAATTTAGGAAACAGTATAGTATATAGAGATTCTTTTGAGGAAAACATAGATTTTAATCATGCTTTTCCCACCTATCTAACAAGTATTTTCCTTTGTGTTTTTCTAAAACTAATAATTTATGTAATTTATTTCTAAGCTCTTTCTTTTAGACATAAAATTAAGTACTGAAATGTAAATATGAAAATATATATGAGGTCTATCCAGAAAGTATGCAGCCATGTAATATGAAAAATAAAGACATTTATTGAAGGAGATATAAGGCACATGAAACATTGTACACAGGGCAATGATGCCTCAGTCCCTTTCAAAGTAGGCACCTTGGGACCTCACACAGCTCTCCTAGCATATTCTCCACTGTTCAAAACACTGCAAAATTCTTTCTTGGAATCGCTATTCGCTGCCTTGTTGTATTTTCCTGAAATTCATCAATGGTCTGAAATCTCTTTCTTTAAAGGTGATTTTAGTTTTGGGAAAAGCCAGAAGTTGCCCAAATCTGGGCTGTAGGGGGCTCTGAGTCATCTAGGTGATTTGATGTTTCACTAAAAAACTGCATAAAACATGATGCATGAATGGGCACATTGTCATTAGCTGGTTCATTGTTGTGTTGAAACTGCCAATCACCATTTGCCCATAGTTTTGACCTTCTGAATAATTTGAATAGTTTCTGTGGAGGAATGTTGAAGCTTAACGCAAAATTTGTTTTTCTTCTTGCTCATTTTGAATACAACAGTCACAGAGTTCACGTGCTCACTTAACACCATCTACCGCCCCCACTGATGAGTACAGTGAAGTCGTCATTGTTCACATATGCACATTCCAGTCCACTCTCCTTGGCTGCCAGGTTACATATGTTGTGCAAGCCATTCTCATTATATTAACAATGGTTGGGCTGTTTCCATACAGACCTTGTTTTATTCATAGTATGTCATATTTTCAAAGATTAAAAGGATAGTATGTGTTCATAAGAATTTGAGAAAAATGTTTAATCCCTGAGGACCTTTAAAATGAAACAATATTCCTTCATGAAATCTGGCAATGTTTATCATTATTTTAGATGTGCACTTTAACACAAGAATTTATTTCTAAGGTATGTGTACAAATATGCAGATACTTATTTAGTAGAATATTTATTTAAGTATTGGGAATAAAGTTGAAAACTAAAAAAAAGTCATGTCTGTCTATGGACTATAAATTATATAAATTATACTATATTGATATGATACAATGAAGTAATATTTTGTTTTTACAAATTAAGGAGATTTATACAAATTGAAAAAAATTAGTTGTTAAATGGAAGCAGCAAGTTGCAGAATATTTATAAATATTTATTTCTTCTTTATATTAAATATCTAGGCATTGAAAATTTTCACGGAATGTAAATTAATGTTTTCTAGGGTACCTATTGGGGGAGTGACTTTGGGAGGATGAGCATTTTCATATTTAAATTAATATGCTTGAGTTTTCTGAGTTACTCATTACAATAAAAGTTTATAATAGGGCAAAAGAAAGCAATATATTTATTTTCAGAGGGTCAGGTCGGCAGCCGTCCGTCTCGAGAGACGATGGTGTAGCTTCTTAAGAGTCTATCTGCACCGCCGAGAATGGCTGTGCAGTCCGACTCGGGAGTGACACGGTATCTGTCTCCTCCCGTGTTGAATCGACATGTTGCGATGACGCTGGAGTGTCCTCTCCAGTGAAGCTGAAGCTACAGAGCCTGGGCAGGGTGATATGGAGGGTCTGCTGTTGCCCATGCAGCAGACCCCCCCTCTCTTCGCAGCTGAAGGGTCCAAGGGAAAGACGGAGTCAATACAGCTTGGCTTCAGGTGGGCCGCAGGAGTTGCCGGTGTTGACTACAACGTCAAACCGCCTTAGGGACTCCGGCTCCGGATTTTCTGTCGGGGTTTACTCCCTTAGCCTTTCCCCTGAAGAGGTATGCCGCAAGGCAGCGGAGGTTTTTTCAGAGGAACATTCTAAAAAAATCATTGGATTCTTTTAGGCTCAATATTGCCATCTTTTTTGTAGTACAGAGTCCTGATAAAGGAAGGGCCAGAATTTCTGTGGAGTCAAGTGTCAATCCAAACTTGCTATTATCAATGTCTGCATTATTTCCATTCAACTGCTTTAAGAAATAGGGACTATAATTTCTATATTCCAAACAATAATCTTAAATTTAACAAAAACACTTTTGAAATTAGTTGCAAAGCACAAAATTTCTTGATACTCATGTCAATCATGCTAGTTTTTGAAAATTTCAATGGCCTATCACTGCCCATAATATTCTTTCACAAAAATATTGCTTGCTCCCACTGTCTATAGAGCAAACTTTTAATCTGAGGATTATGTAGAAATGTGGGTGTTAATGAGATCAGCACCTTGGAAGACAGAAGCAAGGTATTGAAATTAGGGTTACTAGAAGAAGGGTAACAAGGAAGAAACAAAAAGGGAGAAAGTCTAATTTTCAGGATGATATCCAGGGTAAAAATACGGGGGTGCGTAAAAATAGGTTTATAGTTGTGACTATGCAAAACACAGACATTATTCTTATATTCTTATTTATTTATTGTCGTATTCTTTATTTGTATTACAACTGTAAACTTACTTTTGCACATATCTGTATCCACCAGAATAAAGTAACGAAAACTTTATTATAGTTTCATAGCACAGCTGAAGTTGTTTCCTGACTGAAAACCTCTCTGTAACCAAGTCCCATGAGGACTTCTACTTGATTAAACTTCAGTAAAACTCCTTGAGCCCTCTTCTCAACTAGGCCTGACCTCTGCCTGCTGAGCCAAGTTTTATGGAAGTGGAATCCTGCTAAGCCAGTTTATCAATAGTCCCCCAACCCTTGATTTCTAAGTTTTTGGCCTGCCTTTAGCAAGAATTCTATTAAGCCAGTGTAGAAAGCAACCCTCTATTCTTGATATTTCATCAAGTCCTTATTTTCTAACCATCAACTCCCTTCCTCTGTTCCTTGACTATGAATCCCCAGCTGTCTTTACTGTATTCAGAGTTGAGCTCAGTTTTATACTGAACTTTCTTTCCCTTTCTGAAGTAACTCAAATAAAATCTGTCTTGTTTTTAAATTTTTTCTGGTGCAATTTTTTTTCTTTTACATTATGCTCCCTGACTCATATATAATGACCTTTCTATACAACCAACTTATGCTTCTCTTCATAGATTTGTACTAAAATTTTTATTCTTGTCATTTCTCATAGTTCTTCTCAAATACATTGTTCACAATCTAAATAGAATTACCTCTCAGTCCATCCAACAGAATTTTAGCAAGTCCTGCAGTTCACACCACTATCTTCTTCCCTCACATTGTCCACATACCTTGCATTGTTATTCTAACTGAATCAATAATCTTAATATAGTTGACTGTTCTTGAACAATATGGGGGTCAGGTAGTGCCACTCTGCAGTAAAAAATCTGCATATAACTTTTGACTCTTCAGAAACTTCAAATAGCCTACTGTTGGCCAATAATGTAAACAGTTGATTAAAACATAGTTTGTACGTTACATGTATTATATACTATATTCTTGCAATAAAGTAAACTAGAGAAAAGAAAATGTTATTAAGAAAATGATAAGGAGCCCTGACTGGTGCGCCTCAGTAGGTTGACCATCGTCCTGCAAACCTAAAGGTCACCAGTTTGACTCCCCGGTCAGGGTACGTGCCTACATTGCAGGCCCTGTCCCTGGTTGGTGCTGTGCAAGAGGCTATTGATCAATGTTTCTCTTGCTCATTGATGTTTATCTCCTCTTTCTCCCTCCATTCCCCTCTCTCTAAAATTATATAAATAAAATCTTAAAAAAAAAATCATAAGGAAGAGAAAATACATTTACAATACTTATTGAAAAAACTCACATATACGTGGACCCACACAGTTCAAACCCATGTTGTTCAAGGGTCTAGTGTAGTTCCATCTTCATATTAGCCAAGCCTATGAGTACATTTGACAATAGCCTGCAGCATCTCCTCAACTCTTAGAATTCTTTTAGGCTCCACTTTGCACCCTCAGCTTTCATTTTCTTCATTGGTCTAGTTAATAGTATTTTAAAATTTTTTCTATCATACAGAAAAGTCACTTAAAAGGCATGTTTAAATTACTTGCACCAAGGAAGCTATATATCATTAGCTATAAAGAAAAAAGAAAAATTAAAGAATGAAAAATAGTGTGGATAATTTTACTCACTATTCTACATAAAGCATTTATGCCCTAGAATATAACTTTAACTTTTAAATTCAGCATAATTTCTAAGAACAAACTAACTACTTTATGTGCTGATAGGTGAAGAGAAATTAAACTACAATGCTGGGAGGGGGAACCAACACTGGCTGCATTGGATTTATTGAGAGATGGAATAGAATATTCAGATAGTGATTTTCTAAACTATTTTTAAGAATAATTTTGACATATGCAAAAATTATTTCATCAAAATAAATTCAGAACTTGGCTCCACAGAAGATATGACACTATCACGAAATTATCTCCCCACCAGGCCTTCTCCTGATGTCACATAAGTTGGGAATATGTTCTAATTCGGATCTTGCCTTGGCTCTTTATCAAGCCTTTATCACAGATTGATCAAAAATAATTCTTTCTCATTAACCAGAAATTGAGACCTATACACTGAGAGCAGCCACAAATAAGCAGGCTAACTCCTATGGGTGGGCTCTGGACACTGAAATTCCTGTGGAGGCGATGTCTCTGCTCTCCCTTTAAGAACATGGAGTGTGTCACTCAGCAAGCAAACCACCTCTTCTCCCCCACCCCAGACAAACATTATGAAAAAGAAATAGTTTACATTACTTAAAAATAAAAGGTTAAAATAATGAGATATGATCAAATAAAACATTTATCACGGTCCATGAAAAATAAGATATTTATATTAATAGGCTTATTAGCTGGTGTCCAGCAGAAATATTTTCACCTTGGTAATAATAGTAGTGATGAAAAAGAATTGCAGATTTGTAAAACACTGACTAGGCAAATCAGTTTTGCATTCCATATAGTCCTCGTAAAACCTGTGGATATATACATAGTTAGGTACTATAATTAATTTTCTATGAGGGAAATGAGAATCAAGAAGTGATTAGAGTAATGCTTCAATCCATGTTTTCTAAATTTAGACCAATGAACTTTCCAAGGAATCTCTACAAATGAATTCTGAAAGCTGTTATCTAGAACTTGCTCATGATTGAAAAAGTAATTAGTTGAAGGTTAAATACTCCCATTAGAAAATCTTAGGTTGGGTTGACCTTCAGTTTTTAATCTTCTTATCACTCAAAAGCAAACATAATTTTGAGCCCATAAATCATGGCAAAAGTTTATGCTCTAGTGTGTAGTCTCATGGGGACCATAATCTGGTCATGTGGCTATTGCCTATAGACTTATTTCACAATGGATTCTGGTTCTAGAGACCCAAACAGGCCTATATTTCTGCTTATAGATATTGACAATAATGTGGAGTACCAGGCTCCCAGATCTGATGTTTAGATATTCATCTGCCCATCTTATGCATAAACATGTCCTGCTACTCATTGCTTCTGGTAATAGAGCTGTCCTGGAGACAGTCACTTTCTCAGGCCCTGGTCCTGGTCCTGATTTATTCCAATTCATACTTCCACTGTGAAAGCTCATACATGCTTAACAGGTCTGTGCCTTATGAAAAACACACTTGTATTATCTACTTATCCATTACTACTATATCACCTAAAAACTGGGTATATGCAATACTAACTTTTGTGTCTGCAAAAAGTGTGATATGAAACAGTTTTAAAAATAAGTTTTATTCTAATATTATTTAGATTTCATTTGAGAAGTTTATGTGAATTTCATTTATTAGTGTAATGATAGGGGCTTTAGTAGTAGTCTGAAAGATCATTTTCAATATAAGATAATTATATCTGAATTTGCTTTTTTCCTTCAGGGAAAAATTGGCTGTTTTGCTCTGTGTGTGTGTGTGTGTGTGTATGTGTGTGTGTATGTGTTTGTATATATGTCTATATATTAAAAGTAGCAAATTTGCTCAACGTAGAAAGGATTCATATTTAAATTGAATATTTTTGATATTAGCCTTCTTTATTAATATAGGTTTTTATTTACCTGATTGAGTTATGCTTGTATTACATGTATACCCAGTTATGAAAAACTTCAGCCATTTTCATGTGGCTGTAGAATCAAATTATGAACTGATGGCTATCATAGTAAGAAAAATCAACCTGTTATATGTTTCCAAGGGTGTGAGAGAATTCATCTTACAGAAATAAAACTGAGATGAGGAAATTTACCATAAACCAAGAGAAGTAAAATGTTTTTACCTTAATGTAAAAGCACATCAACCATAGATGTGTAAAAACATAAAACAGCTTCTTAAAAGGCTTTTTCTCAAATTGATTTTCATGGGTTTTAAACTTATATTTTTCAAGATCAAATGAGCCGTATCTCTCACAGTGAAATTTAACTAGAACTAATGAGAGTTTCCTTCTTTGAGGCTTAAATTGTTCTTACCTAAATTGAATTACATGCAGTATTTGAATTGTTATTCTTCATGTCACTGATATCTCACACTTCTGGATTAAGCTCTCTCAGGCTTCTCATGATCCATTATGGAACCTTAGCATCTATGATTTAACGCAAATCAATAAAAATATTTTCAGTTAGTTATTTTCATTTTAGTAATTAAAAATTTAGTATATAAATAATATTATTTGTTCAAAGAACAATTATAAAATGCCTGAAATTTTAATTTGTATGTAATTGTTAGGGTAATTTTTGGTAAATATGCCCATTTCAAATAAAATATGTCTATGTATATATTTTCCAGTTTTGTTAAAATATATTTTGAATTGGGCCACTATTATAATGTATGTGTTTTTATGTTCTTATTGATATTTTTAACTACATCTGAAGTCAGATGAATTACTTAAGGTAAGTTTACTTGGGAGGACTGAGCCTCTCTTTTGCAATGTCAAGTAGAAATATAACACCAGCTACATATGTAACTGAAAATTTTCTGTAGTATATGAGAAATTAAACATATCTATTTAAATACATTTTTAATCCTTTTAATTGAATTTATTGGAGTGACACTAGTTAACAAAATTATACAGATTTCAGGTGCACAATTCTACAATACATCATCTGTACACTGTATCTGTATTGTATAGTGAAGTATATTTTAAATGAAGGTGAAGTGATATAATTAGTTTGTTTTTTATTTAAAATAATAATGGGAATTAAAAAACAATAGAAAAGATGCTTATTCCTCATACCAGAAAATCTACTATAGACCCCTGAGTAATCAGATAAATATTTGGCTTGGTTAGAGTAGAATGAATTCAGTGAACATATTAAATCAAAAATGTGTGAAGTGAAATATGAAATAAAGTACTTGTAAGAAAAAAAATAAACATGTCTAAAATAGTATTATCTTTCAAACAAATTAGCAATATAATATTATTAGTGAAAAATTATCCATTATTTTTAGTACTAACTCTTCAAAAGATAGTATGTATTATTTTACCCCTATACTATATCTCAACCCATATTTCTTACAGTTTAAGTGCTCAATAGCCATGTGTATTTAGTGGTTACTTAAGTGGACAGAGCAGCTATAAACTGTGAGATACAATAGAGTGAATCTGGTACTATTCTAATGCCTTATGCTTTGTACTAACATTCTGATCTGTTGGGAGTACTTGTGGACTTGCACCCACATCAGTCTTGCATATTTGCATTCAAGCTCTGACTCCTCTTTGTTTCAACTGTTTTCTCCAGAAGTGACTTCTTGGTTTACATTCTTCCCTGATTACCAGTCTCTCCTATAAACTTGTTTCTTGTCTCTGCCTTTCATTCAGGTTAAATTCTATAGTGAGTGGCTACTATGTAGTTATGTGACCTTTCTGACTGGACTGTTAATTTAATTTGGCTAGTGAATGATACGAGAAGGTATGATGCTGAGTTCTAAGGACTCCCTGTTAGCTTTAATTTGAAAGGCAAATTTTAGGTTAGTATTCTAGAAATCCACTTTTCTTCTTATATAAAATATGCAATTAAGTAGTTAGTAATAGAATTATAGGAAACCAAAAACAAAACAAAAAACCAATTACCCCATATTTCAGTAGTGATGAGTTAGCATTTTAGGTTTATGTAACAGCAAAAATTTCATTTTCAAATGTTTCCAAAATCTGAAATAATATAAAATGTATACTTTTTTTACTCTTCAACTATTTTAGCATGTCTAGTACATAATGGCTAGCACCTACTTACATTTAGCAGTGCATGACATCTTTGTACGAGGGAGGACCCCAAAAAACCTGGAATTTGTTTTTAAAAAATTGTGTATTTATTCTTACATGTTTAAACATCAGTCACCTTCAAAGTACTCTCCATTTGATGCAATACAACTATCAAGAAGATTTTTCTACTGCTCAAAACAGTTTTTGAACTTGGCTGTTTTGATACCTTTTTGTGCTTCTGTTGTTTTTTGTTTCACCTCTTCTACATGGGCAAAATGTTTCCTTTTGAGGACTTTTTTCATTTGGGGAAACAAACAAACAAAAATCTCTCAGGTTGAGATCTGGTGAATAGAGAGGTTGGGGCATGGGAGTAATGCTGTTTTTGGTCAAACATTGCTGAACACTCAGCACAGTGTGGGCAAGTGTGCTCATAAACCACCCATCATGAAATGGGCAAACATGTTGAAAGAGTCTTCAAGAAAATTCACTGAAGCTGAATTCTGCCTCTCACAACAATGCCAGCTGTTACACTGATACAGATGGGTCCCTAGAACACTAACCTAGCAGGGAAAGCCTGTACTAAAAGGGGTCTGCCCTCCAGAAGATAATTTTAGTTTGGGGATGTCCCACCCGTGTATATACCTGTGGTTTCTTATTATATTTTATATTTGACCATTTAGCACATTGATAAACAAGGTTATTTGTACAGACAAGTCTCTTGTTGGCTTACTGGAATAACATATAGAGGACTTAAAAAGTACTAATGGAAGGTATAATTTAAGATGAAAAACAGAATTTTGGGCACCAAAAGACCTGATAATCATGGCAAGTCATAAATAAGTAAATTTACTTACAATTATAAGTTTATTAGAATGCTTATGAAGAAATAAGGTAAGCATGGGCTAGCTAGTAATCTTTTTTTTAACTCATCATTTGTTATTGCATCGTCTTTAATTGTTTTATATTGAATAACCCTTTTGGGGAAATTGAGGCCTTAAATGAAAACACCTAAATTTATGCAGTATAATTCTTTGAAGAAAGCTCGATATTTGCTCATGCTTGTCATAGAGGAGCAAAAGCTATTTATAATTTATGTTAGTTTCAAAGTTTCTAAGGGCTCTGCTTTGCAGTTTATTTTATACATTGCAATTAAAGGAGGAGACATAAAGACAATACAGACTCAGTTAAGGTAACTATTGACCTTTGTAAAGGATATTTGACTAGGACAATACTATCCACCATGACTCACTTTCAGTTAAGAAGTTTTCATTTCAGACCGTCCTATGTGGTTACTCTTGGTCTCTTAGTTTGTAAGGACCACCATGCAGTCCTCCCTTGAGCTTGTTGGGTTTAGTATGTGGCTTTTTTGTTTGTTTGTTTTGTTCACAGCCTGGAACTCAACAACTTCTCCAAGCCAGAAGGCTTTGTGCTTATTTTGGTGAGGTTTAGTGACCCATGTGTAGCCTTCTCTTTACTGGGGTTTACTGAGACCTACTATTATTCATTATGCTGATATCTAATAGACTCCCAACATTATTCAGAAGATTGATTTTGAGAAAGATGAGAAGAAATGAGAATATAAAAGAGAGCAATGGGAAAGGATAAAATTTGTTTAAGCACTTTAAGAGTTAAGGTATTTCATTTTAGTAAATTAGAACTAATATACCAAACAGTTTGAAAGAAAATTATCATTGCCCTAATTTATTCAAACATTCTAAAATGGGACATGGATATGTGATATTAAATGAATGTGTTTTCAAAGGTTATTCATTTTTAGCTTTCATCCTGACATTCACTCATATGTAATCACAGAGAATTAAAAGTATTATGTCATTTAGCTCAGAAAATATACAGAAGAATAAGTGAAAAATAAAATCTATTTAAAAGGCTCTAAGTATATCATGACATAGAGTTGGGCTCTCTGAAAAGTGCAGACATTCCTCATATGTATCACTACTTGATAATTGAAAAAAGATGTTTCAAACTGAACAAAGAAATGGGTGTGGTGGAAACTGAATATCTTCCCATATAGAAACATATAAAAAGTAAGAAGAAGAGCCCTGGCTGGTGTGGCTCCATGGATCGAGTGCCAGCCTATGAACCAAAGGGTTGCTGGTTCAATTCCTAGTCAGGTCACTTGCCTGGGTTGCGGGCCAGGTCCTCTGTTGGGGGCGTGCAAGGGGCAACCAGTCATGTATCTCTCACACATCAGTGTTTCTCTCCCTTTCTTTCTCCTTCCCTTCCTATCTCTCTAAAACTAAATAAAATAAAATAAAGTAAGAAGAAGAGAGGTCCAGACACAATTAATATGTTCTCTTATTATAATCATGGGTACTTTCTAATGCCCAGGAAGGAAAAGGATCTATAACCTAATATACAAGAAAGAGAATTTATCAGAAAAAAAAGGCTAGCTGTTAGAAATCAATATCTGAGAAGTATGTTAGAAGATTCTATGTACCTATATGCTGAACCAGTTACAGATTTCCATGATACCCCATAAAATGTAGAAAATTTTTAATAATTTTATGGAGGTACAAAATTCTTTCAAGAAGTAGTCATATCTGTTAAAGAAATTGAATTTATAGTAAAAACCTTACAACAAGAAAACTTCAGATTCAGATTTATTCCAGAGACAAATATCTAGCAAATATTTAAAGAAGAAATGCTCATTCTCCACAATTTCTTCCAAAGATTAGAAGAGAAGGAAACACTCCCAACTCATTTTATGAGGACAGCATTTTCCTAGTGTTTTATAAGGCAATATAAGAAAATTACAGGCCAAAAATCCAAGATCAAATATTCAAAATTATCAACAAAATTAGCTACTTAAATCCACCAATATGGAAAAAGAAAACATTGTGTTATTTAAAGAAAAAAAGTTTATTCAGCATTTAAAAATTAGTATCACTCAGCATGTTAGCAGATTAGAATGAAAATTATCATATCAATATTTGCAGAAGCATTGAACAAAATTCATTGTTAATTCAAAATAACTCTGACAATTTGGATATCAATGGAAGAAACTTGGAATCAAAGAGAAGTTTCTTAGCCTAGTAAAAATTTACAAAAATCCTACAGCTAATATCATACCCAATAGGGAAAGATGGAATGATTTATCTTAAGATTCAGAACAAGACAAGGATATTTTCCTTCACCACTCCAGTTTAACATCTTACATAAAATCCTAGCCAGGTTAAGACTAGAAAAATAAATGGACAACATGTATACTGGAAAAGTAAATGGAAGGCATGACCGTCTACATAGACACTACTGAATGCTCTAGAGAAAAAGTACTAGTTATACGTTATCAAATTAAGTCTTTTGTCCTGTGAAAGATGCTAGTAAGACAATTAAAACAGCCACAAATTGGGAGAAAATACTTGCAGATAACATTTCTGACAAATAAACTGTATCCACGTACATAAAGATCTCTTAAAACTCAGCAACCTGGCAACACTAACTCCCAATTTGAAAATGGGGAAAATATTAGAAAAGACACTTCATTATAGAAGATATACAGATGGCAAATAATTATATAAAAAGATGGTCAGCATCTTTAGTAATCAGGGAAATGTGCATCAAAAGTCAGTGTGATACCACAATAAACCTATTAGCATGGCCTCACACACACTCAAACACACGCATACTCAAAAATCAAACCTGTTCATTTCAAGTTTTCGTGAGGATGTAGACAAATCTTAATTCTCACACTTTGCTAGTGAATGTGCAAAATAAGTCACTTTGGAAGGTAGTTTAGCAGTTTGTTGTATGCTTCAACATTCATTTACCGTATGACACAGGCATCCCCCTTTTAGAGATATGAACACTTCATTCACAAATATATCAGTATGTAAATGTTTATAGTAGCTTTATTCATAATCACAAATAAGTGGAAACAAACCAGATAACCTTCAATCCGTTTAGATGTAAGCATCCACTATTCACCTTTAAAAGAATGAAGTACTGTTTGCAAAACAACATTTATAAATCTTAAATGATTTAAGTGAAAGAATCCATGTTCAAAAGCTACTTACTATAGTATTCTATTTTTGAGACACTCTAGGTTAGGAGAAGCTATAGGGTGGGGCTATCCTGAGGAGGTTTTGGCAGTGATGGAACTGTGATGTTGAATACATGACTGTATGAAATTGTCAATACAGAAGTGTACACCACAGCATGAATTTCATACTGTATGTAAATAAGATAGTACAGGTGCCCCCAGTTGGCAGATGGCATGGGCATGGGCATCAGAAGTGGGGAGAGCTGAGGTAGGGCAGGGGTAGAGCCCCTACCTACCCCACCCCCCCATGCACTGCTACCTCCTGCTCATGAGCTGACTCTCTCGGCAGCTCACCATGGATGATATTGCTATTTGCCTGGTCAACATTCTTGCTTGTGCAAGGCTGGTTTCCAGGGCAAGAATCCCTTTTCCTTTCTACTCTCGGACACCTCCGGCACCAGGTAGGACAGCCAGCCTGGGGTCTAACTTGGTGAGTGGACTTCCTCTCCTCAGAGCAGATGGAGTATAAAGCCTGGCTCCTCTATAAGAAAGGTCTTAATTAAAACTATGCAAATTTTAAAAAATATATCAAGCAGGATGTGAAAAAAATTAGGTGGAATGCAAGTTATATAAAGATGAGTTGCATAATCACAGTGAAGGATGTGGAGAAGAAAGCTAAGTAACTTTGGAAAACACTTTAATTGGTTATTTTGAGGCTGAAGGCAAAAATTAACTTTACACAAAAACTGTACTCTAGTAGTTAAATAGATTTTCACAGACATGTGTGTTAGCATTTATAGAACTCATTTACATTTATGCTATGGTTGATAAAATGTGTAAATATATTGTACATAGTGAGAGACTGGTTTCTCTTTGACTGAAAGAGAAGTTATAAACAAAAGGGGGATGTTAGAACCCATTCTGTGATGTTGGATTGGAGTTAGAGCTTACAATATGAATAAATATGTTCATGTGTGTCTCATATATAAATATATACACACAGACAGAGATACAAAGCAAATATAGATGCCTATGTATTTTTAAGACGTTAGCATATATACACACACACATATATGTGTGTGTGTGTGTATATATATATCCACAAATAGTTTAATGAGTAAAAACTCATGGATCAAATGCTGATTTCCAATAAAATAAATCAGGCCTCTATGGAGAACTTATTGATTCCTGCCCTGGGATAGAGAGAATACAAAATATCCTGAAACATCCTATGATTCCTGAAAATAAGGAAGTGATCAGAAATGAATAAAATGATGCCATCAGTGTCAAAGGACATAAGCCAGTCTTAAAGAGCTCCTAATTGTCAAAGCTGGAACAAGTATATTTTTGGCCACATCCCTTTCTTACCCCTCTTTACATACAGGAGAGGATTCAATAATGGTGATTTATACTCAGTTTAACCATAAAAATATGTAATAATATCTCTATGTAGATAATACTTGCAAGAATTGCCATTATAAAACTTTTCCAAAATGGCAGATCATTGATAGGGATATAAAATATCATCTGATTTAATCTTCAACAGCTGTGTTACTGTCTCACAATTATGCAGAAGGGAACAAAGATATGGGAAATTAAAAAATTCCCTTAAGTGACTTGGTTGACATGGTACAATAAAAACTTGAAATCTAGATAGTCTCTAATCTAAAATATACTTTCAGCATTTAAATTCCAAGCTTTTAAATGAGGGAGGATTTATCTTATGTATAGAATGAAAATCTCTTTGCTGTTTTCCCTACAGGAGCATTTAATCCATTATTCTCTTTATAATTATCCGTGGGGAACCTAGTTAACAAAGAAATGTATATGATCAGGTTATAACAAATATAATATCAGAAACAAAGAAATTAAAAATTGGATTTAAGTATTCATTGCTGCTATAATGAATATTTACTCAAAAACTATTTGTTATACATTTATGCACTTATCACTGTTCTAGGAAATAAAACATATGAATTAAAAATATATAAAATTCTGCCTTCATGAAGTTTACATTCTAGTTGGCCTGTATGGGCAATAAACGAACAGATCAGTTCAAAATGATCCTGGTGAATTTTGTCAAAAAGCTGAGTGCAATCTCTTCCTTCATTATATCCACGTTTTTCATAGTATAAAGCATCTATTCCTTAAAGCATTTTGCTTTGTCTGGTGTAGACTACCTAGATACCTCTCTGAACTGAAAATTTAGAGACTTTACATTAATAGAGGTTTGGAAGATACACCTATTTCAGTCTGTATATATGGTGTCCAAAATGTTGTCTCCATATAGTTCTTTTTGTTGAAAACTGGTAGCTCTTATGAAATGAGGGGAAAAGAAGATATTTTACAATATTCAGTGTTAGTAGGATTGATGGTGCATTTTTAAAGACATCAATAATATACATGGATGAACTGTTCTCCATCAAAGCAAGAGGGAAGACCATGTATATTGCCAAACTGGTAAGAAGGAAACAGGATGTTCTGAAGGGAAAATGTGGAATATGAATTCCAGGTAGCTAAGAGTAATTTATTTTTAGATTTTCACATTATTTACTTGAATGTTTCTTGTGTGAAAGTTACTGCTTTCAGATACCTAGGCTTAATCTGATTTTTCAGTTTTTAACAGTATTATGTATATGTATATGTACATATACACATATATATGGTTGTAATTTATGATTTTTTTTAGTTTCCTGGTTAATAAGGTATACATACTTTTGAGTCCTATGATTCATACAAAATCCAATCATTAACCTGAAGAATGTCCATTCTCTTCCACAATCACCAGCCATTTAGCCTTTGTTAATTGGATTGATGAATTACCTGATTTTTAATCATTATATTCTTGTGTGAGTTTTCTGGGCATTTCTGTTATTATTATGCTTTGATGTGAACACATATTAGAGATTATTTTAAAATTTTTTCTTGAAGGTAAACTTTGTTGCGAGATACATACTTGTTTAAGCCCAAAACATCTGTTATTAAATGAGCAACATATTTTAGATTAACATTTTCATTGAAAAACTTGACCATCATTTAGAACTTACATATACAGATGCTCACCAGTTTCTATCATCTGTCCCTAAGCACCTGTGACACTTCTCAGATGAGACAGCTGTAGCTCAGTGATAAGGAATGTGGACTCTGGACTCAGACTGCTGGGATTTTACTGTGCCTCGATTACTCTTTACTGGCTCCATGATGGCATATTTGTAGCTTCCTGTACTTCAGGATAGTCTTTTGTAAATAGTTATAAAAAATAGCTGTGAAGATTGCCTAACATAAAACATAACAAATCTCTTCAAACTACCCAGCTTGGTATTATTAACATCGTTATTACTGTCTTCATATTTGGCATAGCAGCAGCAGCAGCAGCATTTTTTTCTTGGTCAGTCAGATCCTTTTTACTTTTGACTCAATTAAGAGATGATTCCCCTTTCTCATCCCAAAGTTCTGTCAGCATAGTATCAAGGAGAGAATGAGTTTCTAGTGAGACGTTGTAGGAACGCATTTTGGGATGCTAAAATTAGAGAATCATCTCCCATTGCCAAGAAATGATAAAAAGATATGTGGCCTGTAGAAGAGTATATTGGTCTCAACTTTACAGTGTTTTCCTCTTAACTATCGCTATTCATTAATTACTTAGTGACAGCATATAATTTCTAAAACTTTAGTCTCCAGGTGTCTCTTTTGTAAAAGTTGAATTCAGTTGTAGATCAATGTAATCAGCAAGTAATTGTTAGGAGTTAATAGTGAACAAGAGTGGGCTGGTTTAAAGAGGCATGAGACAAAATCAGTTGTCAAGTAGTTCTCATCAAATTGGAGAGAAAAGGTGTGTTAAAGGAAAAAAAGTAGTGTATAAAGGCAGCATATATTTAGCAAATAATTGGATAACAGAAAATAAAAAATTGTTTCACAGGAAAGGTTTTATGTTTTCTAAAAGAAAATTTGGTTAACATGTTTTTATCTGATTTGTTATATTTATATTATATGTTAATTCATCCCTTTTAAAACATTTATTGAAATATATATTGAATACAAAGTTGAGTCTTAACGTTGACGTTGAGATACTTGGATTCAGTCCTGACCACATATTTGTGGGTGTAATTTACTAGAAGTATAGCTCACCTTTCTTAAACTCAACATTTCCATCTGTAAGAAGGGCACAAATTAGCCATTTTAAAATGATCATCTACAATATACTAAGCGCTTCTAGTCACTCTTCTATATAATGATGATGTGAGGATGAAAATTCTTTGGGGAAGTTTAGCTTGTTTAATTATTAACCTTTGTGTAATAAGGAAGTTGTGCTGCATCTCAGCCTGAAATGTGCCACTCAGAGTTGTCCACTTGCAACTCTTTGCACAAATTAGCACCTACAGTTGCACCAGAGATGTAAATGGGGAGAGAAGGGTAGCAGACCATCTCATGGAGTGGGATTGGCATCTGTCTTTACTTCAAATTAGTGAACTTATTAAGTGGTCAATAAACACTAGGTAGTAAGTTAAGGTTAGAGGGTATAAAAGTGAAAATGGATCCTCTTTGTTTTTTTAGTTATTCTATTACAGTTGTCCCAGTTTTTTCCCCTTTGCCCTCCTCTGCCCAGACCATTCCCTGCTCCTACAGTCAATCCCCACACCACTGTCTATGTCCATGGGTCATTTATACATGTTCTTTCACAAGTCCCTTCCCCTTATTTCCACCATTATTCCCCTCACCCCTCCTTTCTGGCTGCTGTCAGTCTGTTCCATGTTTCTATGTCACTGGTTCTATTTTGCTTGTAAGTTTATTTTGTTCATTAGATTCCTCTTATAAGTGAGATTATATGGTATTCGTCTTTCACCAAATGGCTTATTTCACTTAGCTTAGTATTCTACATTTTCATCCATGCTGTCATGAAAGGTAGGAGTTCTTTCTTTCTTTCTGCTGCATAGTATTGCATTGTGTAAATGTACCAGTTTTTTGGTTCTTTCATCTTCAATAGAACTTGGCTGTTGTAAATAGTGGTGCTATGAACATAGGGATGCATAGGTTCTTTTGAATTGGTGTTTCAGGATTCTTAAGTTTTAGTCCCAGCAGTGGAATCACTGGGTCAAAAGGCAGTTCCATTTTTATTTTTTTTGAGCAAATTCCATACTGTTTTCCACAGTGGCTGCACCAGTCTGCATTCCCACCAACAGTGCACTAGAGCTCCCTTTTCCCCTCATCCTCGCCAGCACTTGTTTTTGGTTGATTTATTAATGATAGCCATTCTGACAGGTGTGAGGTGATAGCTTACTGTAGTTTTATTTTATTTATTTTTCCTTTCTTTTTTTATTGTTCTGTTACCATTGTCCCATTTTCTCCCTTACGGCACCCACCCCCGTTCCTTCATTGTGGTTTTAATTTGCATCTCTCTGATGGCTAGTGATGTTGAGCATCCTTTCATCTGTCTATGGACCACCGGTATGTCCCCTCTGGAGAAGTGTCTGATCAGGTCCTTTGCCCATTTTTTAATGGGATTGTTTGTCTTCCTGGTGTTGAGTCATATGACTTCTTTATATATTTTGGAGATTAAACCCTTTTCCAGTGTATCATTGACAAATATGTTCTTGTATATAATTGGTTCCCTTTTTATTTTGCTGATGTTTTCTTTAGCCAAGCAAAAGCTTTTATAGTTTCACGTAGTCCCATTTGTTTATTTTTTTCTTTATTTTCCTTGCCCTAGAGGATGTATTGGCAAAAATATGGCTATATGGGATATCTGAAATTTTCCTGCCTATGTTTTCCTCTAGGATTTTTATGGTGTCACGGCTTATGTTTAAGTATTTTATCCATCTTTAGTTTATTCTGCTGTATGGTGTAAGTTGGTGGTCTAGTTTCATTCTTTTGCATGTATCCATCCAGTTATCCCAACACTATTTATTGAAGAGACTCTTTTTACTCCATTGTATGCCTCTGCTCCCTTTGTCAAATATTAATTGACCATAGAGACATGGGTTTATTTCTGGGCTTTCAATTTTGTTCCATTGATCTATGTGTCTGTTCTTATGCCAGTACCAGGCTGCTCTTATTACAGTGGCTTTGTAGTATGGTTTTATATCAGGTACTGTGATACCTCCAACTTTATTCTTTCTCAAGATTGCTGAGGCTATTTGGGGTCTTTTTTGGTTCCACCTAAATTTTGGAGTATTTATTCTAGATCAGTGAAATATGCTATTGGTAGTTTAGTAGGGATTGCTTTGAATCTATAGATTGGTTTGGGTAGGATGGACATTTTAATGATGTTAATTCTTTTAACCTGTGAACATGGTACATGCTTCCATTTATTTGTGTCTTCCTCTATTTCTTCAGTGTTAGGTAGTTTTCCAAGTACAGGCCCTTTACCTCCTTGATTAAATTTATTCCTAAGTAATTTATTTTTCTTGTTGCTATAGTAAATTAGATTTTCCCTAGTTTCTGTTCCTGATATTTCATTGTTGACAGACAAAAATGCCTTCAATTTCTGAATATTGACTTTGTATCCCACTGCTTTGCCAGATTCGCTTATTAGGTTGAGTAGGCTTTTTTTTTTTTTTTTTTGGTGGAGATTATGGGGTTTTCTATGTACACTATCATGTCATCTTCAAATAATGACAGTTTTACTTCCTCTTTTCCAATTTGGATGCCTTTTATTTCTTTTCTGTGTCTGATCGCTGTGGCTAGAACTTCCAATACTATGTTGAATAAGAGTAGTGAAAATGGACATCCTTGTCTTCTTCCTGATCTTAAGTTTTTAGTTTATGCCCATTTAGTATAATGTTGGCAGTAGGTTTCTTATTTATGGCCTGTTATGTTGAGGTATGCTCCCTCTATTCCCACTTTTCTGAGTGTTTTTATCATAAATGGGTGCTGGATCTTATCAAATGCTTTTTCAACATCTATTGATATGATCATGTGATTTTGTCCTTCATTTTATGTAGGTGGTTATATTACTTTTATTGACTTGTGAATACCGTACCATCCTTACAACCAAGGGAGTGGAAAAAAATGAATGTTTGGGATGAATGCTCAAGATAGGAAGGTAAACCTCCATTCACAAAATGAGTTCCTTGGAAGATAACATGTTTGTAGAAAATAATTTCTGGTGTGGACCAAAACTAAATATTGTTCTTGGAATAATCTTATAGTACATATAGAAATTATTCAACTATGAAATAGAAATTAAAATTATGTGCAGGCTTTAATGTCAGTACACTATTAGGCCTGGCAACCCACCTCATTTTATAAAGATTTTATTTTATTGACAGACACTATTCAGATATAATTTTGAAGTAATTTTATTAAGGATGTATTTTCAGATTATTTTTACCATCTGTGGTGAACGAATTATAGACCCTATTATACTGTATAGAATGGTGATGATTTTTGGTAGACGTTTATATAATTGATTGAATTATTTCACATTGTAAATTAAGTGTCCACTTGACCTAACGAAAGTTTATAAAAGCCTCACTAGGGATAGTACTATAGACTGTGTTTTTTAAATTGAAAATTAATATATGCATAGGACTACCTTATTACTGTGAATTAAGGGACAACACCAGGTTATTCTTTTTGTCTAAAGTTTAAGAATAGGTGAATATCCATTAGATAAATTATCATACAATCTAAAATGGTTCTCAGATAAAGAATTAAGTCAAAGAAAGGATACTAAGGCCAATGATGAGTGTAGTATTTCAAGTAATGTTTTTTTAAAGGGTGAAATCTTATTATCCTAGCCAAATCTTTTTAAACTTGTAGTTTATATATATCTAATATTATTGTCAGCAGATATCCTCACAGCAAAGGATGATAAAGGATTACTAAATCTGGAAGGTAAATCCCAGATTTTAGACTCTAGACAATTAATTTTAACCTATTAAGACAGCATACCAGTTTGTTCCAAAATTTTAGGGTTTCATATAATATGCAATGTCAAAAATGTATAAATACAAGAACATTTAATCCAGAAATAGCAGTTAGTAGAAGAAATACATTTACCCTGGAATTACAAATTTTACACTTAAACACCAAGGAAATATATCACTAGCTGTGATGTAAAGGCCACCTTTTTAGGTAGTAGATGGAGATTAAAATAAAGTAATATCAGAGCCTATAAACTTCAAGACAGTTTGGTTTTCAGACTAAGACAAAACATATGAAAAGCTAAATATAAATAAAAGATCACAGGTATTACAAAAAAAATTACTTCGACATCATAAAAGAATAGCTCAGACCTTACACAAATTAAAATGAAGTATTGCACTAAAGGAAAAAATGTTTTTGGCATCAGCGTTACAAGAGAAAATGGGCTGTTAGAGAACTTCATCAGATATCCAACATCTTGTGTCAACAATACTACTAGTGGCAGCTGTCACTTAGAAAGATTATCTGTAATCATTGTTTTTATTTGTTTAGACTGCCCTCTGACTTTAAAAAAAAGCGTTACAATACCATTTTAGCATTTCACCATTCAGCATTAGAAGACATTCATCTTCTTTAATAAAGCATTGTTCTATTCACATTCATATTCCAGCAACTAAAGTAGTTATTCATGTAACTGAAATAATTTTATTTAAATTGTCAGCTTGAAAGGAATGTTTTAATGAATGTTATTAACAAATGTCCTTGCCTGTCCTGTCTACCACAAATGATATCTGTTAAGAGAAAGAAAAAGATATTGGAAATTCAGAGACCGAGAATGACCTTGTCATTTTCTCCTGAAAACTGGTTTACAGCTGGGAATTTTAAATGCCAAATAAGAATACCACAGAGAATGAAGACAGCACACACGCCACAAGCAAGAGAAAAGATCTAAAAAGAAGTATGGTGTGCCCAATGCAGAAGTAAAAAACAAAAAACAATAAAACCTTCTCTTCCTATTTGGCCTGGAGGAAACTTTCAGCTTTACTCTCCCAAGGAGCAGAATCTCAATAAAGAGCAATTCAACAAGGAATGCTGAGAACTGTATCCTAAGGTGTAGATGTGCCTTGGGACTGCTGTATGTGACAGTGAGAAATTGTTTTGAAACAAAGTATCTTGTCCACTTTCAACCTATGTGATTTCTAGGTTACCAAGATATTGCCTAGTCCTAGGTGCTCTCAAATTTCTACTTTGCTGAAGATATAGATACTGTATTATGAAGTTTTAATTTCATAATATTGTTTCTAAAGCTGTTGCTCTGGACTTCATGTGCATGAGAGCCCATGACCCTTTGGCTGATATTCATGGTAATTAGAAAGGTCCTAGCAATTGAGTCTTTTTTTTAAGTTGATTTTTCTTTAGAGTGGGGGAGAGAAAGAGAGAGAAACATCAAGACATTGGTTTGTTGTTCCACTTGTTTATGCATTTATTGGTTGATTCTTATAGGTGCCCTGACTGGGAACTGCAACCTTTGTGTATGGAGATGAGTCTAACCAACTGCACTACCTGGCGAGGGCTTGTATCTGAGTTTTAAATCTCCTTTTAAGTTCTAGCCCCTTGTAAACTACTACATACCTTTACAAGGTCATTCCCAAAAATGATACACGTGTGAAAAGAAATTAACATAGTCTACTTTAATCCAGAAAAACAAACTCTATGCTCCTAAAATGCAAAGCAGCAGAGCTCTCAGATAACAGAACAACTATTCTCACAGATGTATCCAGCTGTTATATCTACTTTAGGCTCCAGTAAGCCTTTCTGCATTACCTCTGCTCTGTCTGTGACACTTTGTATTCTGCGCGTATTGTGTAAAGAATTAGATATCAAGCCTCTAAATATTAAGCACATCCAAAGAAAGAGCTTGCTTTTTTCCCCCAATGATTATTTTAGATTGTGTCATTTTAATAACAGCTTGTCACTTTGGCTTTAGAGTTTAACCTCTTTTGTCACTCTGAACTCACAGCACTGAGCTTGTTCTTTTATACCTTTAGTAATAGATTTAGAAACATTTTCTACCCTCTGGAGAAATAACATTCTTCTTCAAACTTTAATGAACTCCAGACGGACAAGGAATATCCAGTTTCTAATATTTCTGCCCCCATTGAATGCCAATGCTTAAAATTAAATATTTCTCCTTAAATCTTTCCGTGTGTGTATATGTTGTTTTGAAAAAAAGGACCATCATGGTAAAATAGCCATCAAGCCAATGTGGTTCCCTTTTAAATAATAGGAAGCACTCTGGAACAAATAGTAATACACCAACTAATGAAATCAGGTTTTATCTTTTCTTATTTTTCCCCACCATGGTTAATTATCTTCCCTAATATAATTAATTCTCTCTGGCAGTTTAACCTATTTGTGAAAGTTAAAAAAATACTGATTTCAAGAAGCAAAGCAAACGTTGCCTGTTTTAAGGTCTTAACGTGATGTTTTCCAAAAAGAGTAACATTGCAATCCAATGTTTACAATCTCTTTCAGAATTAATGCCCTCAGTGATTCAGAATAAATGAATATAAATAAGTACTTGAAGTTGAAATTTAAGATTACTTTTGTTGATTGACAAATTTATCAAATCCTTTAGTACCCTAATTTTATTGTGTTTAAACTTCCAAAGCACATCTTTCTTACATGAGGTAAAAATCTTCTAAAAGTATAATAGTTATTAATTATTTCTTTCAGAATCCCTCATTTCAAGACAATGCATTCTTTTGCATGTAGTGAGCTTTATTTGTTTATAAGCATGAATAAAAGATAAAGGCTTTCTTCAGTCCATTCTTTATTTTCGTGATGTTTTCACGTTATTATTTTGTCACTGTTTATCAGGTCTCTTGTTTGATTTGTCTGTATGAAAGCCATGTTTACAGACCGTTTTATTTATCTTTTTCTGTTAGTATGTTTTGTATTAAGAGCACTTTATGAATGTGGCATCGGTCACCTTGGCCTAAGAAATGTTTTATCTAACAGAGCTCTCACATTCATAATCCTATTTAGAAAATAGCACTTTGAGATGACATTAAAGCAGAATTTCACCTCCATTGCTCTGGGTTTAATATTTTGTTTTGTTTTTTCCCAATGCCTCAATTATAAAATCCAGGTAAAGAGTGTGTTTTTTTTTTGTCTTTTTTACTGTTTGTTTAAAATATATATATATTACAGAGAGGAAACAGTATTGGAAAACCATGATCAAGGTATGTATTTTCAGAATAACAGTTAACAAAACCTCAGAATATTAGAAATGGAAGCTTTGGACTTTGACTCTCCAGGTTTATATCATGATTCTCCTACTAAATATCTATGTTTTTTCCATGAAGTGAAATAATTTCTTATATTAGGTTTCCCCAGCAGTAAATGGGGGTATTCCTCTCATAATATTTCTATGAATTAAGTTTGACACAATCCATGAAATTACTTATCACAGTGCTCCCCTGGTTAGTTATTGTTGATAATTAATATTACTTTCTTACATTAATATTTTGCAAGGAAAGGGATGCTGGAAGTTTTAAGTCCATGTGAACTTCTCTTTTTGTGAAGAAAGCATAGTGATGACTAAACTTTATTGCCAATAATAATATATTTTCATACATTCCAGTGTTAGATTTAGGTCAAATTTCTTACCTGAGCTGAAGCAGGAACATTATTGAACTCTTCAGCCCCAGTGCTCCCTGACTGGCAGAGCTTTTTGGTCAATGTGTTGATAGTGTTACAGAAACAGGGGAGTCCAAAAACAAACCCCAGAGTTTGCGACTGGGAGATAGGGAGCAGGAAGCAGCTTTCAGGATGCCCTTGCATGCCTGGAGCTAGTGGCTGGAAACATTGTTGCAAAGATTGTTTTACTTCCAAGACTCAGAAAGATGGGAGGGATCTTGGACTGTGGGCTGGTAAGGAAGAAGCAGACAGAGCCTACATAGGGTTCTGTGAATGTGTGAATGGTCAGGACTGTTTGGCCACACCCCATTTTATGGCAGATTTCTCTACCTCACAAATCTTCCAGGAAGGAGAGCAGTCCATAAGCTTCTTCTGTCAGATGAAAGACTTCTTATTTTCGGAAGTTTATTTTATTTTTTAGATTTCTCTGTGATATCTGATAGTTTTTAAATTACCATTTTGTATCTTATTTAGCTTTATAAAATTATTATTAAGATGAGCACAATGATTTCTTCTGAATTTCTATGTCTGAAGTTAAGGTGTACTCTACCATATATATTATGGTTATACATTCCAGGATATCAGTTTCAGTTGAATTAATGGATGACCGAGTGAATGCATGCATGAATAAGTGAAGGACGCGTTACCTCATTACCTTACTCAACATTTATACTATCTAAAATACCTTAGAGTTCATATAATCATTTTCAGTTTTGAAAGTGAAATTATACATTTTACTATACTTAAGTAATAATGAAACTAATGTTTATCGGATCTCAACTCTGTGTTAGACACTGGACAAGGCACTTTATACAGATTATCTCACTGGGTCCTCATAACCTATGTGTCTTCTTAATTCTCATGTTACAAGGCAGGAAATAAGGAGCATGGATGTTAAACAAAGGTAATAGAGCTAGAGTTTGAAATTATTAAGTGCTAAATACTGTGCCTCCCTTATCTGTACATTCTTCTCCTTAGAAGAAAATTGTTTATGTGAAAGATGTGTATGTATTTTGAAGTGGAAAGTAGGATTCTATATTGGTAATTCATAATTCAATTTTTAACAATATACTTCTAACTTTTATATATAAAAAATCTTAAAAATGAATGTATAATTTCATTGAGAATAATGACTGTCAAAGTATTCTAAAAATCAGAGGAATTCAAATTGAAATCATTCCCTGGGACTTTCTTTATTGTAATTACATTTTAACATAATAAGTTTTCTTTCCCGACAAAAAGAGGCAGAATAAACTGGGATTACGAAATGAAGATTGAACTCCTTTAGATATCAGCTTTAATATTTAAAATCTTATAAAATAGAATAAAAATACTGAGGTCGTTATTTAATATATTTATTAGGGATTACCTTTTTTCATTCTCCCTTATCATTTCTTTGAGTTAGAAAAGTTGAGCATATGCCCATAGATTTTACTTGCTTAAGCAGAAACAGTTTGTTGTGATCAATGGAAGTAATCACCTTTTTTTTTTTTTTTTTTCAATTTAGGGGAATAAGAAATTGTATGAGAGAAATACATGTATTCCTGCTAATTTGAAAATTTGGAATGAACACATGGATGATTTCCATGTAACATTGTACAGGCTATTAACCTATTACAATCTTTTATTTTTACTATAGCTTTTATCTGTACCTTGTCACTTGTTATTTTATAAATATATCTCTCCGAACCTAAATATATGCAGCCTATAGAAGACAGCTTTTCTCTCCTCTTTAGCCTTGTGTCTGCAACACAGTCTAGTATTTTCCATATGGTAGATGCTCAATAATAGTTACTAAATGAATGAACTATGAGTAAAAATGCCATAGCGTACTACTTTGCACATAATAAATGTTACATTAGATAGTAACCACTCTTTTTTTTATTATAAGATCCAAAGATTGATTTTGGTATGTAAACTATTAGTAATAAATTCAAAAGTCTACCATGTTATAGAATGGAGAGGTTTATGAATTGAGGATTTTAATTCAGTATCAAAAAAAAAAAATCTGTTGTTGGAGGGAGGGGTCATTAGGATAGTTAACTTTGGTTGTTTCAACGAATTAACTTGTGGGGGGGAACGTAAAAACCCAATTGTAAACTTTATGTGGCAGAGTATTGCCTTATCTGTTTTCTATCACAGAACCTAGGACTGTGTTTGAAATATAGAGGGTAGTCAGTGAGTATTTATTTACTGTGCAAGGAATTGCAGGTATGTGTGTGTAGTTACTGCATACATGCTTGTAATATGTAACCAAAAAGAATCAAATTATCATGAATGCTACATGCCTTTATCTGCAGCATATTCTAAAGAGAGAGAGAATTTATTTAAATCATTGCAAGCATCTTTCATGGGCTTTCCCTAGACTCTTCCCAACCTACTCCTAATACCACATTATCAGTATCTTTAAATTCAATACATCATCCAAATGGATTTGAGGAGACTAATTTTAGTCATTTTACTATAATTTTAATAATCTAAAGCAAACAAGACACCCATACCAAATAATCAGAACATCCTGAAAAGCACCATGAAACGTATATAATTCTCCTTTATTTTGGATATTTAAGATGGAGAATAAAATTGATAGTGTAACTTCTGTTAATTGATACGTCAGAGATTTGTAGAACTCAAGCAGCGTTGTTAATAATATCCTGCCAGCAGTTTGTGGGATGATCATTAGTAGCAATGCACTGCACACTGAGGAGCCCTGACAGCATCCGTCAGATTGTGCCAGCATTTCCATTCAGAATCCTGTGTCTCCTGTTGAGTGTGCAGATCTGGACAGAAGGCAAGAAGAACATGTCAGTGTTCAAATTGCTACTGCTAGGTAATATGTTAACTTATGGCATTTTCACTGCCCACACTGAAATAGCTCCAGCTGTAGAGAGAGGCCAGGTAATACCACAAGTAATTAAGATAACAAATACTTGTTTTGTTTCTTCTTCTTTTTTTTTTTTTTTACTTGGATCAAGTTAGGTAGCATACAATAGTACTCTGTGCCTTGTTTTTTAAAGGCAGATTGTGTGAAAGCTTTTCTAGGAAGATTTTGATTTGGTTGATATCTGCATCTTAATAACAGTTATCTAATTGAAGTATTTATAACTAGGAGTAATTAACACATTTTAGAGATATCATCACTTATTAAAGGTCTTTCTTGGCTGGTAGTTTGTGAAATATTTTTTGAAATTCATTTTGGCTACTATGTGAAATAGTCATTCATATAAAATTGTAACTTAGCTTTTCAACCTTCTAATTATTAATATGAAAATCTATAAATCTTGGCCATGCTGCTTTATATTTATTTAATTTGAATAAAGTTGTACAAATTTGGGGAAAATATTCTCATTCTAGTTGAGTATACCAATGTGCAGTATGCTGACTAATGTAAGCCATATTTTTCCTCTGATAGCATTTTCTGGTAACTCAATTGTTTTTATTCCTATAAAATGGAAATGCATAACATGTCACTTACCAATTTATATTGATATTGAATACGTGAAAAAAGAGCTATATGAAAGGTTTTTGCTATTTCATTAAGGGAGGGAGACATTTAATAACCCTTGTAATCATTTATGTGCCCAACATTAGGAGCACCTAAATATATAGAGCAAATCCTTATGGACATAAAGGGAGAGATTGACAGTAATACAGTCATAGCAGGGGATTTTAACACCCTATTGACAACAACCGGTAGATATTCCAGACAGAAAATCAACAAGGAAACAATGACCTTAAATGACACACTGGATTTACTAGATATCTTCAGAGCATTTCATCCCAAAGCAGAAGAATATACTTTCTTTTCAAATACATATGGAACATTTTCTAGGCTAGACAACATATTAGGACACAACAAGTCTCAATAAATTTAAGATTAAAATCATATTAAGCATATTCTTTGATCATAATGGTATGAAACTAAAAATTAATCACAAGAAAAACAAAATCTGGAAGACATATAAAGACATGGAAGCTAAATAACAAGTTACTCAACAATGAATGGGTCAATGATGAGATCAAGGAAGAAATTAGATGTTACCCTAAGTTAAATGAAAATAAACACACAACTATCCTGAATCTATGGGATACAGTGAAAGCAGTCCTAACAGGGAAATTAATAGCATTACAGGCCTACCTCAAGAAACAGGAAAAATCTCAAATAAACTAACTTTACATTTAAAGGAACAAGAAAAAGAATAGCCAGGTCCGATATGAGTAGAAGGAAAGGAATGATAAAGATCAAAGCAGAAATAAACAAAACGGAGTCTAGAAAAGCAATACAAAAATCAGTGTATCCAAATGCTGGTTGTTTGGAAAGATAAATAAGGTTAACAAACCTTTAACTAGAAGAGAAAGAAAGAGGATCCAAATAAATAAAATTAAAAATTAAAGAGGAGAAGTAATAACTGACACCATAGAAATACAAAGGATTGTATGAAAACATTAAAAACAACTATATGCCAACAAATTGGACAATCTGGGCAAAGTGGATGAATTTCTTGAAACATACAGACTTCAAAACTGAATCAAAGAATCAGAAAATCTGAATAGACAGAATACAACTAATGAAATTGAAGCAGTAATCAAAAACCTCCCCACAGACAAGTCCTGGATTGGATGGCTTCACAGGAGTATTTTACCAAACATTCAAAGAAGAACTAACACTGATTCTTCTCAAAGTATTTCAAAAAATTAAAGAAAAGGGAAGACTCCCAAGCTCATTTTATGAAGCCAGTGTTATCTTAATTTCAAAACCAGACCAAGACACTATGAAGAAAGAAAATTCTAGGCCAATATCCCTGGTGAATATAAATGCTAAAATCCTCAGCAAAATATACAGCAATGCATCAAAAAGATCATACATCATGATCAAATGGGATTTATTTCAGGGATGCAAGGTTGGTACATTATCTACAGATATGATATACCACATAAACAAAATGAAGGGTAAAAATCACACGATCATATAAATGCATGCAGAAAAATCATTCAATAAAATTCAGCACCCATTTATGATTAAAATTCTCAGTAAAGTGAGCATGAAAGTAACATTTTTCAATGCAATAAAGGCCATATATGACAAATTCGCAGTCCACATCTTGCTCAATTGGCAGTAACTGAAAGTGTTTCCCTTAAGATCAGGAACAAAAAAGGGGTGTCAGTTTCAACACTGTTATTCAAATAGTACTGGAAGTCCTAGCCACAGCAATCAGAAAAGAAAAAAAGATAAAAGACATCCAAATTGAAAAGAAGAAGTGAAATCGTCCTTATTTGCAGATGATATGGTACTGTATATAAAGAACCCTAACAATTCCAACAAAAACTACTAGAAATGATAAATGAATTGAGTAAAGTAACAGAATACAAACTAAATATCCAGAAATCAGTTGCATTTTTATACATCAGTAATAAACTATTAGAAATGGAAACTAGAAAAATACCATATTTTTTCACACTATAAGATGCACCTGACCATAAGATGTACTAGGTTTATTAGACGGACACACTCGGTCTCCCTCTACAACTAGAGAGGAATACAACTACTTCAAAACAAAAAATAACTAGAAATTCCAGAAAATAAAACTACACGGAATCCCAATATATGAAGTTATAAACCAGCGGCGCCCTTTGGGCAGGTAGGAAGAGCGAAAAGTGGGTGGTGCTGTTTGCGGACCCACCAGGGACAGAGGCAGAGAGAACAATCCCAGCTGCAGGGAGAACAATCCTGGCTGCAGTCGAACCCCGGCAGTTTGCAACCCCAATGCTGGGGAAAGCAGCCACCACATCATCTTGAACAGTGAGGCCCAGAGGGCAGGAGGACGGATCCCGGTCTCCTAGCGGAATAACTGTGTGAATCCATCTTGGACCCTTGCCCCCACACAAAGCGCCACAGCGCTGCGAAATAGGTTGCGGATAGGCGCCAGTCGGTTGCTGGGTTGTGACGACAAAGCACCACAGCGCGGTGAAAAAGGTTGCTGGACCACCGCCGGTCACTGGGTCGTGATGAGTACACAGGCACTGCCCCCTATAGCCGGCCCAAGAAAACAAAACACATCTGTCAAAATGAGGCAGACAACTATAGAAATCCCGGTGGCACAGCTCACCAGGCAACAGATGAAGAATCTGACAGATGAACAAATAAGAAACCTGTCAGAGGCTCAGTTCAGGGCCATTGTTATCAGGTGGCTTACAGAATTAACAAAAGATCTGGAAAAAGGTGAGAAAGAATGGAAAAACACTCATAATGAAAGGAACAAAACCACATACGAGACAGATGGTGAGGAAATAAAATCCAGAGTTCAAATCAACAAACCAGAACACAGAGAAGGAACAAACAGTCAACCAGTGCAGAGAGAAAAAACGGGAAGCAAGGAAAATGAGGAGAGGATCAGAAACCTCTGGGACAGCTATAAAAGGCCCAACATAAAAATCATTGGTTTGCCAGAGGGCAAAGAAGATGAACTAGAAATTGAAAAATTAAGTGAAAATATAATAAAGCAGAACTTCCCAAACTTGGGGAAGGAAATAGACTTACAGGTCCAGGAAGCACAGAGAGTTCCAAAAAAACTGGACCCAGGGAGAACCACTCCAAGACACATTATAATCAAAATATCAAAAGTTAAAGATAAAGAGAGAATCTTAAAAGCAGCAAGAGAGAAGAAAAGAATCATGTACAAAGGGGTCCCAATTAGACTATCAGCTGACTTCTCAAGGGAGGCCCTGCAGGCAAGAAGGGACTGGCAAGAAATATTCAAAGTAATGAAAATCCAAAACCTACAACCACGAATACTCTATCCAGCGAAATTGTCATTCAGAATAGAAGGGCAGAGAAAGTGTTTCCAGGACAAAACAAAACTGAAAGAGTTCATTAGATCCAAACCACTGTTATATGAGATGTTAAAGGGACTGGTTTAGAAAAAGGAGGATCAAAACTATGAAATCTAAAATGAAAACTGCATCACAAGAAACAACAACAGAAGCTAGGGAATTGAAACAAAGGCAAACTAAACAGGCAATGAGAGTGGAAAAAGAACTATAGGTATGGGGAACATATTGGGGGGAGGTCAGCAGGGAGGGGGAAGAGGGAGAGGGAGGGAGATGATATAGGAATTAAGGATCATGGTAGAAGGGAATGGAATAGACAGAGGTTGAGAAGAACTATATGCACAACTAATGGACATGGTCTAAAAGGGGGGGACAACTGGAGGGAGGGGGGCCACCAGGTGGAGGGGAGAAGAGGGAAGGGAAATTGGGACAAATGTAACATTATAATCAATAAAACACATTAGAAAAACTATGAACATTAAAATGGCAATAAATTCACAACTATCAACAATTTAATCTAAAAAGCAAACCAAACCAACAAGCAGAACAGAAACAGAATCACAGATATGGAGATCATTTGGAGGGTTATCAGTTGGGAGAGGGAAGGGAAAGAATGTGGGAAAGAGTGAAGGAATTAAGAAGTACAAATTTGTAGGTGCAAAATAGGGGGATGTTAATAGCGGTATAGGAAATGGAGAAGCCAAAGAACTTACATGCATGAACCATGGACATGAACTAAGGGGGGTATTGCTGGAGGGAATAGGAGTGTACCTGGTGGAGGGGGACAAAGAGGGAAAGTTGGGACAACTGTAATAGCATAAGCAATAAAATATGTTTAAAAAAACACAAAACTTGGCAAGTCTAAAAAAAAAAACAAGATGTACTAGGTTTAGAGGAGGAAAACAAGAAAAAAATTCTGAACCAAATTGTGTACTAAAATTTTAATAAAATATAACAATAATATTTCAGCCATGGAAAGTGGAAAGCAGTCAACAGTGGTATTAAAAACCATCATCACTGTCACGAATGAATGAGAAGAGAATTTAAGGTTCAAGTACTCTTCTAGTTTTCTGGGAACCCCATGTCAGGTAATACACATCATGGCCTGTGGTGCAATATTTGCTCCATAAGACACACAGACACTCCCCTCCCCTTTTTTGGGGGGAAAAAGTGCATCTTATGGAGTGAAAAATATAGTAATCCCTTTTATAATTGCATTAAAAAATCAACATAAAATACCTAGGAATAAATTTAAGCAAGAATGTAAAAGAACTATACTTGGAAAAGTATGACACTGAAGAAAGGAATTGAAAAAGATACAAATAAATGGAAGAACATATCATGTTCATGGATAGGAAGAATTAGCATCATTAAAATTTTCTCCTCCCCAAAGCAGTCTTAGATTCTGTATAATTTCTATCAAGGCATCAATGGTATATTTCACAGAAGTAGAACAAATATTCCAAAAATTTATATGGAACCACAAATGAACCTGATTAGCCACAACAATCCTGAGAAAAAAGAATAAAATTGGAGGAATCATGCTACCTGATATCAACCAATACTATAAAGCCATGGTAATGAAAACAGCATGATACTGGTATAAAAACAGACATGTAGATCAACAAAACAGAAAAGAGAGCCTTGAAATAAGCCCATGCCTTTATAGTCAATTAATATTTGATAAAGGAAGCAAGAACATACAGTAAGGTGAAGATTATCTATTCAATAAATTGTGTTGGAAAAATTGGACAGATATGGACAAAAAAATGAAATTAGACCACCTTATTACACCATACACAAGAATAAACTCAAAATGGATTAAAGACTTAAATGAAGTTTTGAAATGATGAAAATACTAGAAGAAAATGCAGGCAACAAAATCTCAGACACTTCTCATAGCATAATTTTTCTGATATATTTCCAGGAGTAAGGGATACAAAAGAAAAATAAACAAATGGGACTATATTAAACTAAAATGTTCTTGCACAGGAAAGGAAATCCTCATCAAAATGAAAAGACAGTCTACTGAATGGGTGAACATATTTGCCAATGATACATCTAATAATGGGTTAATATCCTAAATTTATAAAGAACTTATAACATTCAACACTCCCAAAACAAACAATCCAACTAAAAATGGGCAAAGAACCAGAACAGGTATTTCTCCAAAGAGGACATACAGAGGCCAATAGATGTATGAAAAGATGTTGAACGTCATTGTCATCATAGAGATACAAGTTAAAACCACAATGAGATACCCTCTCATACCTGCCAGCATGGCTATCATCTATAAATCAACAAGTGTGGTGTGCATGTGGAGAAAAGGGAACCCTAGAGCACTGCTGGTGGGAATGCAGATTGGTGCAGCCACTATGGAAAGCAATATGGAGTTACTTCAAAAAATTAAAAATGGCACTGCCTTATGATTCAGTGATTCCATGTCTGGGAATATATCCAAATAGACCTGAAACACTGATCTGAAAGAACATAAGTACCTTTACCCCTATGTTCATTGCTGCATTACTTACAATAGCCAAGATATGGTAACAATCCAAGTGCCTATCAATAGATGAGTGTATATAAAAGCTGTGGTACATTTACACAATGAATACCACTTGCCTATTAAAAAACAAAAAATAATAATCTCACCTTTTGCAATACTGATGGTCTTGAAGAGTATTAAGCTAAGTGAAATAAGCCATTCAGAGAAAGACAAGTATATAATTTTACTCATATGTGGAATTGAATGTACAAAATAAGCCAAGAAACAAAATAAAAACAAATGCATGAATATAGAAAGCAGACTTACAGCTGTGGGGGCGAGAGTTGAGGGGCTTGGAGTAAAGGGTGAAGTGGTTAAGGAAAAAAGAAAGACCTCATTGATACAGAAAACAATATAGTGATTACCAGAGGAAAAGGAGGGTTAGGGGAGAGGAAGAGTGTTGAGGGAAGGAGACTCGACTTTGGGTGGTATACACACAAGACAATATACAGATGATGTTTTATAGAATTGTACACCTGAAACCTATAAAGTTTTATCAACTAATGTCACACCAATAAATTCAATAAAAATTTTAAAAGGGAGACGTTTAAATATTCATACCTGAATTTTATTGTTGTTTTCAAAATTAAAATGGTTGTGCATTCTTCATGGCTATCATGAAATTTCTTATTCTGATTTTTTGTTATTCTAACTTTAGTTCTCTTTATTTGAATAGAAGTCCTCATTTGTTTGTCTGTTTGTTTTTCTTTTTATCTTCTTCTCCCCCTTCCCCACACCCTGTCTCCACAGAGCTCTATAATTCTGAAATACAAACCAAGTAATGAACTTAAAAACAGGAAAGTCTATGTGGGAGAAAGAGCTTTATGTTGCTGTTCAGACCATTTTATTGAGTACAATTTCTTGAGTACAATTTCTCAACCATTAACACTTTGAAAGGAGAAATTAATTTGACTGTCATATTCTAGATGAGGGGACAAAATGTTATAAAACATTGCTCAGTTGCTTTGGAAGAGACAGTTTGATAGAAAATACATTTACGTTATTGTAAAATAAAGAGATGGATTCCTAGAGAGAGGTGGGAACATTCTCTTTATTAATAGCTTTTTTAAATTTCCCTTTGTCCTTGAGGAAGTACAGATCAAATTAGAGAAAATAATGTAGGCTCCACAGAGTACATTCTAATATACTCAGCAATAAGTAAGAAGGTGTAAGATATGAGAAATAAGATACTGTAACTAGGGAAACCTATAAAGCAGTATGGAGTTAGTATCAACGATAGTAAAACACAGAAAGATATACCCTTGAACACATTTCAAAGAAAACAAATTGAACTTTACACGTGTCAACCACATATGAATAGCAAATGAGTAGGAATTGACTAGCTGCTTCATACCAGTAATAAGTGAAAAAGAGAAATTATTGTCAACTCATATTTTTTTCTTATTTTTAAAATTGAGATATGATTACATAATATAAAATGCCCATGTGCTAAGGACACACAGTTCAGTGAATTTTTACAAATGTATATGCAGGTTTAAGCAACACACCTATTAAGATGTAGAGCATTGAATTTACTCTAGAAATTTCCCCTGCCCCTCTCTTCTCATCTCACAGAGACAATCACCATTCTGATTTGTATCTCTTTAGATTACATAAATGTTGTGTAAATGGAATCAGAATGTATGTAGTCTTTTGCTTTGAGTATTTCACAGAACATTTACAAAAATTTTTCGTGTTGTTTGAGAATAAGTAGTTCATTTCTTATAATTTCTGAGTAATATTCTATTATACAAATATATCATAATTATTTATTCTCCTGTAAGAGACATTTGAGATGCTTCAAAATATTGTTTTTTTTTTTCAGTTTTGAGGATGCTTTTAATATGAGAATAGTTTTATCAGAGCCAGGCAGGCAACAGATACAACACTCAGTCACAATTTAAAGCTGTCTGACCCTTCCAGACTTTCCTGCTATGGATTTAAAAATACACTCTGAAATTGATTTTTTAACAAACAAAAATGAGAGCCTATTTTTGTAACTTTTTAAAAAATTTTATTTTTATTGCTTTTCTATTACAATTGTCCCACTTTTTCCCTCATTGCTACCCCACACCCGGCCCACCCCTTATCCCACTGTCAGTCCCCATCCCGTTGTCTGTGTTCATGGGTTATTTATATTAGTTCCTTCACTAAACCCTTCCCTTACTTACCCCCTTCCCTCCCTCCATTCTATCCCCTGATATGACTATTCTTATACTCAGTCCAAGATATGAATTTTTATTTTTTTAAAAATAACATGGAAATGCTACATTATAAATAAGTATAAAATAAATTTATTGTCATTTCTCTGATGAATAATGGTATTGACCATCTTTTCCATGCTTATTAGCTTATTAGTCATTTATACATCTTCTTTTGCTTAGAATCTGTTCAGTATTTTTTTGGGGGGGGGCTTATTTTCAATAGATTTGTTGGATGTTCTTACATATTCTGTATACAAGTTTATGTCAGAAATGTATATGTGAATTTTTTTTTTTTTTCAGTTCAAGGCTCACTTTTTCATTTCCTCAAATAAGGTCTTTTGATCAGGTTCAGTTTAGCAGTATTTACTTATATTGTTTACTTGACTATTCCTCTATGTCTTAGTTTGGAGCCATAATTTTAGCTTGAATGTTTACGTCTGTGTTAATTTTTGTGTATAATGTGATATAAGGTTAAACCCCTTTTCTTAAAGAAGTTAGTTAATACAGAATCATTTATTGAATTTTTCTTTCTAATAGAGTTTAATGTCATTATTAAATATTTAACCATAGAGTGTGGAATTATTTTTCTGTTTAATTGAACATTTTTACTATTCTTTGTCAAGATTACACTTTCCTTGTGGCTAACAGTAACACAGACTTATATAGCATTAATTCTCTCAACTTGACCTCCGATTACACAGTTTAAAAAAATGTATTTCTGTATGAATTATAGTATTGGCTTGTGAATATTTGAAAAAAAGTATGCTGAAATAATTCAATTTTAAAAGAATAGATGTCTTTTTAATAATTAGTCTTCTTACCAAGGAACTTGGCATAGTCCTTCAAATATTTATACACCTTAATTATTTTCTCTCAACAATGCTTCATAACTTTTAGTGTAGGAATTGTTTAGATTTTTTTGTTGTTTAATTTGTTCCTGGCTACTTGACATTTTATATTGTTGCAAAATGTGTTGTAATTTAATATAATTCTGTTTCTAATATAAATAAATTGATTTTTATAAAGAAATATAACTGACTTTTATATATTGATTTTATATTCTGAGACCTTTATAAATTTGCTTTTATACCTAGCAGTATTTTTTTTTTTCCTTTGGTAGAGTTCTTTAAAGTTTCAACATGTATAGTCATGTAATTTGCAAAAAATATTGTCTTAATTCTTTGTTTCTTATATATATGTTTATTATTTCTTCTTTCTTCTCCTTTGCCTTGTTGAATTGATAAAATATTCCAGTAAAAATATAAATAGAAGTGATAAGAAAGGACAGCCTTATTTCATACAGAGAGCAGGTTGGAAGGAGGAGACTTGAACATGTTAAAAGAGTGGGAAATATGTGTAGTTGAAGGGAGCTTCTTCTGTGTAAACACATTTCTACACAGACGATGAGACTGAAATATAGAGAGAAGTGCTTTCCAATTCCCCTCCAGATGTTTAGTGCAGGACAAGGATGCAATCTATCTCCTGACCTCCAGGATTTTTTTTTTAATATGTAAGAATATTTGTACATGTAAAGTATTCTGTCAAACCATAGTATCCTGTGAAATTAACCATGTGAAGCAATTATACATTTTCTTAATAATGTTGTTGCCTGATGTGTTTTCAATTAATTAATAAAGTGCAGCTCACATTATTTTGAATATACTCAAAGTAAGATGTTATAAGTATTGATCAAAGAAGAAACATTTGATTTTTTTGGTAGTGCTGTTTAGGTGTGAATTAAATTTAATAATCTTTTTTGAATTAATATCATAAATAATAAGAGTAGAAAAGATGCTCAAGGTCATGTATTGAGAATTACTATATTCCTGTTCATTTAAAGAGTGTTTACAGTTACTTGTTGGACACTTTAAAAAATAGCTTTTCTAAAGTAGTTTTCAGATTATTTCAGTATCTGTGTCATCTTGGCATTGGCTTCTGTTGATTTTCATCTTTTCCATGTGTTGAATAATTTTGGATTGTAGCCTGGATGTGTTGAATATTTTGATATGATACTACAGATCTTGTATAAATCCTGTGGTAGAACACTGATATGTTGTTTCCCTTTCTTTTTATTTAGAAGGCAATCCACCTGGTTGAGTTCAGGTTTCAGTGGGTTGTAGGTCCAGTGTGAATTCAGTTTTCAAAAATATTTAGAGTATTACTCAGGCCTTTACCCATTTGTGCAACCCAGTGGCCTTTCTGAGACTTAGACTGTGGTTGGTTTTTTCATGTCCAGTTCTCAAAGTATATGTATGTTGTTTAGGGTCATATATGCAAATGTGAGCACAACAGTTCATAAACAGTTGAAAGTTTGGTTTGATTAGCACCTCTCTCTGCATTCTCAAGAATATGTTTTGATCCCCTGAGTTCTTTTTTCTGATCTTCCACCAAGAAAACTGGTAGTTTTAGTTCATGAATAAAATGACAGATAATGAGGGGAAAAAACAATTCCCACAATTCCAACTCAGTAAAAACCATATGTCACATATGAAAAACAACTATTACAGCATCAGCATTTCCATATTTTTCAGTCCAAGCAAACCTTAAATAATTTTCTGGTAAAAACCTCAATAATAGAGGTTAATAAAGCAACTTGGTATATTCATTTTTAAAAAAATATGTCTTAAAAGAAAAAAAGAAACAGTTTCATGAAACAGGTTGACTCATTCTGAGAGGATTCGAATCCTTTTAACTAGAAAAAATGCTGCCTTATTAGTCATCATCAAGACTTCATTTAATCAATAGAATTTATGGGACAAAATATCACATTAAGTATCAAAAACTGGTTAACAAGATGATTCTTTGTGTGAAATCCAGAAAAGTTGACATTACTCAACGTTCTCCTCTCTAAACAGTGTATTTATTGCAGTGTAATATAATTGAGGTAATAGTTTGTACTGTCATAATAATTAAATAGCAAAAATAGACTGTTACTTCAATGATATATTTTTTATATATCTCTTTCAGTATTAGAAAATTGCTGTATTTGAAAATGTTGCTCTGGCTTAACTTTTAGTGTTATTTTAGTAGGTTGAAACTAATAGAAATCCTCAATTAATTTTTGTGTAAATCATAATGAATAACATATAGAATTAACTGCATTTTAGTGGTGAAATCATACGAAAGCTTTTTTTCTTTGTGTTGTGTGATAAAGAAGTTCTCTGTTGTGACATAACTATGCGCTTTTGATGTGGCATTTGTTTTAAAGCACAGCAATCAATGACAATGTAGTCATAGTTTCTGGGAAATAGTTAATTTGCCATTATACTCAAATGTAATCTTTTTACATCCTTTGATTCTGTTTTTGATAGAATATTAATGAGCTCTTAGAAACAGTCAATAGCAACTGGTTATATTAATGATAATAGCTTGGAGGGTAGATGTTAACAATACATGAGTACATTGTTTTCTTTCAACTAGCTTGAAAACTGCCTCAATGAGAAATAGAATTTGGAATCTATGAGTGTTTTATTTCAAGTTTCTTATTTAGTGTAAGTGTTCTAGTTATTTTTTAAACCACTTGATAGTTTTTATAAAATCTCAAACATCAGGGTACTTACTGATTTTTATAAAATACTTTCAACAGGAGTCTGGGAGGTGGATAGTGGCCCTACTTAAAATAATTCCCTTGTTTAATTAATGATGTTGCTAGAAAGGGCTTGCTTATTTGGTGTTTAGTAAGGTAGAATTTTATTGTCTCTTCTGGGTTCACAGTGTAGCATTTTATTTAGTTGTCTTTAATATTTACTATCTTCAATGAAAATCAACACCAACTAAAATTTTATAAGGTATTAGACAGCTAGAATTCAGGAATGACATACTATAGAAACATTGTAATTATACATAACTCTTACAATAAGAATCACATAATAAAATTAAGTACTTCTTAAACTCCAACTCAAGGAAAAATAATTGCTCAAGTAGCTTGTATTTTGAGACATATTTGGTGGGAATTGGGAAGGAAGATCTGTTGTTTCTCTTAAATATATGTAATTGATTTTACCCATACATAAGTGGGAATTCAGACCAGAATACTAGATTCTTGTCCAACTGAGTTTGTATAATTCTCTATTAAATCTGCTTAACCATCTTTTTTACTGTCCAAAAGAGATGCTCATGACGTTGGCAAAGTGATTAAAACCAATATTCTTTCTTTTTTCCACTGTTCTATTACTAGGGACTAGAATATAGCTTGGCTCATAGAAGGAAATTAATGAATATTTGCCTATGACATTCACTAAAAATAAGTGCATAGGTCTAAGTTAGATTTTAAATTAGTCGCTTAAATTCTTTAAGCATGCATCAGTCAGAATATATGAAAAAGGCATATAACATAAGTTACTTTCTGCCATCCATATTTTACAAGTGAATTGTGTCCATCAATGTATTTATTTGAAAGTGTTTTTGGAAAGCTATAACAAGTTCTATGAATATGAAGTGATATTTTAAGAGATTACACTTATATAACTAGTACATACACAGGAAATTCATTACTTTTTTGTGTTTGTTAATCTTCATCCAAGGACATACTTACTGATCTTAGAGAGAGAGAAAGGGAGGGTGAGAGACCGAGAGAGAAACATCGATGTGAGAAACATTGGTCAGCTGTCCCTTGTACAGACCAGAGATCCAACCCACAACCCAGGGGTGTGTCCTGACCAGGAATCAAACCTGTGACCTTTTGGTTTACAGGATGATGCTCCAACTAACCAAGAAATATGGGCCAGGGCTATTTTTTATTTTTTATTTTGCTATTCATTCTAAGTTCTATTTTACCTCTCAACAAATTGCCAACTGGGTGAGATAGACCAAATACTTTAGAAAAAAGTACATTTCTGTTAGTAATGCTACAAAGATGAGTTATTTAAAATTGTTTTGAGTTATCTACAAATTTTATAGTAGTAAATTTGAAACTGATTAAATACATTGTTGTTTCCTTTGTATAATTAAACATTTTAATATAGTTTTATCCCCTAGTCAAATCATCACCATAAAAAGAACCTAGCTATGTTTCTTATATGAGCCATGTTGCTAAGAAAGCAGTAGACCAACCATAAATTGCATGGTGGTCTAGAGAAGAATTTAGGAACAGAAACAAAGCCTAGAATCTAGTTTTGGCTTGGAATGTAACTTGGCCTATTACTCTGTGGAAAATATTCCTACTTTTATGCTCTTTTTGTATTTATCAAATGTGCTTAATAACGCTGTCTCTAATAATTTTACAATCTTGTAGAATCTCATATGTTAATATATATGAAAATATGTAACATACATATGTGCATATACTGTGTGTGTGTGTGTGGTATGTGTTCCAAGGGAACAAAAACAAAGCACATAGCAGAGACCAGACAGTGATCACAGTGTGCAGTGATCACAGAAAGTTTCTTCAGTGTAGCAATATTTGAACAAAGAAGAGTTATTTTCCTTGCCATTAATCCCACAGCTCCTTCCTCAGGCCATGGGGTGTTAGGAAACTACTTGGATAGCCCTCACTTCTATTCCCGTGGCTCACCCCTCATCAGAGCCTGGTGTAGCTCTTGCTCTCAACCCACAAGCCTGCAGGCTACTGTTCAAAACTTACATAGACTTGAAAGCAAGAAACTCCTGAGGAAAAGATGACAAATTGGACTTCAATAATTTTCTAACTTTATGAAACAAAAACATGTTCAACATTTAAAAATATATAAAATGGAAAATTTGGTAAAAACATTATAACATAGATGACATACAAAGGCTTAGTATTCTTTTCATATACAGATTTTATATGCATTAATAAGAAAGAGAGGAGCAATCCAACAGACAGTGACAAAGGATTTTTCAATCATTAATGAATTAAAAAGGGCAATTTAAGATAGTACCATATCTTTTCAATCCTGCTTATTTGGCAATAATTCTAAAAATGTAGAATAATTTTCATGGGTAAGTATGTGAGATAAAAGGCATACTTTACCCTCAGAAGTGCTATCTAAAAATCTAGTTATGAAAATGTACAAAACTGACCGACCAGTTCAATAAAAAAGTATACATATTTAGAAAATAGTTGTACAAGTAAGCATAAACCTATTTTTTCAACATATTTATAGTAACACTTTTATTTAATTGCCATCAAAAATACCAATTAGATGGCCTAAAATAGAAGCACAGTAAATTTCTTGAAGAAATAATGTGAAGCTGTTGAAAATGATGACATAAATGTATATCATTAATGTTGAAAGATGACAAGTGTATATGGCTTAGGAGAAAAAGAAAGGCAACTTATAAGAAGTATGAGCTATTAGTTTTATTTCATAGAGATGTTATTTTAAAAATATTTGTAGTTATTTATACATAGACAAAATGCATAAAATTTTAGAAGGCTTTATGTGGTTAACAGTTATCTGTGACTTGAGATGACTTTGATTTTTAAATTTATATCTTCTTGTAAAGAAGATATTACTTGTCCTAATGAACATGTTTTTAATTTATAAAAACATAGAGTAAAATGACATCAAACATTAGAAAAGACATAAAACATCTTATGTTCAGGAAAAACATACTTTGGTGTTGAGTTCAATGACATTTTGATCTCATTTGCCTACTCTGGTTCTCTATTTCCTGATTGTTCTTCTTTGTTCCCTTAAACTTATTGTTTCTGTCTGTCCAACTACAGCATCAAGTATCTCACCAGCTGGTAAGGAGTAGCCACTTTAAAGATATAATATGGACTTTGAAGTAAAGCAGATATGACTTGAAATCCCACTTACGTTATTTTCTTTGTGTTTTAAGATGAACTAACTTCTGAGGATCTCAGTTTTCTCAGTTTTATTATATCAAACTTTGAAAAATTATATGTTACATTACAGCATGTATAATGTTTTAATATTTGCTATAGTTTGTCACTTTGCCAAAATCTTATTTTAATGTTGATATGAAACTCACTTAACATTCTTCATTTGAAAAATAAATTTTAATGGCAGACATAGAAAGTAAGATTAATTAAAATACAGTGTTATATCAATTCAATAGTAAGTTAATCTATTTCAAAATCATCAACATAGAATATATTTACTACTCTGATATTAATAGTGACAGACTTTTGAATAGAAGGAAAGTCAATTGGCTTTTAAATTTCTCTATTACATATTTAAAAGAAGAAGATTTATGGGTTAGATTAGACAGAAATATGCACAGATCATTTTGATTTTCTTTAATATTTACAGCTTTTAATATAAAACTAAAAATGTTCAATGTCAGAAGTAGACTATTACTCTATAAACATATCAAACATCTAATATATACTCCTTTTTTATAGAATGTTGTAGAGGTACTTAAAAAGGAATATAATATTGATTTATGCACTATACCTTCTTGAAGTACCTTTCAGTGTAAAGTATTCATCATGTGTGATGAAGCATATATTAAATAAAATGCAGCTTTGATCTTTTCCAAGTGGTATTTAAACTCAATTATTTTTATTTTAATTTTCCAAATAATTTGTTTCCCAAAAGAGTTCAATTTTGCAATGAATTTTAAATTAAAAACAGCATTTTAGAATTACAGTGTTAAACAACTCGTAACCATACAGTGAGACTTAATTTCAGAGTCTTTAACAAGTATAGAGGAATTCAAAGAAAATGAAACACAAAAGATAATGTCTGTTATTTATATTCGTCATTATGCACACTGCTATTTACTTTTAGAGCTGAAAAGATTGGAAAAATGATGGTTACATAAATGAACTACCTAATTTATCTTTGGGTATAAAATCTTCTTTGTTGGTCTTCTATAAAATGTAGTGATTGCCTTTCAAACACTTCATGTCAAACAGGCTTTGTGTCTTTAATAAAGGGAAAGAAGTCAGCTGTGAAAGTACTTTCCACTTACATGTCAGATTGTGCAAACATTTAGAGAAAAAAGAAATGAGACCAAATGAAATTCAGTGTAAGGGGTATAAAACACTCATGGAAGACTATGGGTCTTCAAATTGAGCACCACTGTGAGGACTTGGGATGGCTGCAGAGCACCTGGAAGCTCTGACCACTTGCTCTCAGACCTGGGCTGGTCTTGCAGCCAAACCACGGAGTAATCAACTAAAAAATCCAGTGGAGAGTGAGTGAGAGTGTAAATGAGTGAGTGTGTACACGGACAGGAGCGCAGGGATTGCCTGGGAGCCGGCAAGACCCTGCCCATGTGCAGGGCACTCAGCAGTGGGCAGCCCAGACTCTCCAAGCGGAGCAACTGCCACCACTGCTGCCCAAAACAGCACTTTTGGCCGCGCAGAGTTGGGGCAGCTATGGACCGGGGCAGGAGTCGCGAGCACTGACGGCAGAGAGATGGCCAGAAGAGGTGCTGGCTCCAGAAACAGCGCAGTGAGTGGGAGCAAGCCTGCCTGAGGCTGAAATCTCTAGAGGAAGTGGGGAAAGCACCCGGACACCACCCTGTGTTATAGTATAGCTGTGAGGCTCTTCCCAACGCCATCCAGGAAAGATCCAGAGAGAAACTTTCTCCAAAACTGTCAGAGGCTCTGACAGGCGGTGACCAGCCCTGACCATGAGAGACCATGATTTTGGGGGAGGGGGAGCGCATGGAGAACAGGCCCTCACAGGGGCCCACACAGAAGCTCTTTTAAAAGGGGAGCTGAGGCAAGGCCTGAGATTTGGCAGGGACTTGGGCTCACATATGAGTGGATGTGGGCACATGGGCCCTGCTAACAAAGAACTCAGAGAAAGTCACACTGAAGGGACCGTGGGTCCCATCCAGCATGGTTAGAGAGCAGGGGGCTATTCAGAGTGGAGAATTTAGGGCCAAACCTCCTGCAAGAGAGCAGCAAGCTGGGGTCTAGAAAGCCAGGAGCTGAACACCTGAGATTTGCTACAGCCAGCTAGATCCCGTCACACACAGGTGACCTCAACCCCACCTGTGGGATTACAGGCTCTGCAGATCAGTGAGTTCAGACTCAGGAGCATACTGATGGGTGCCTTTCTGTAGGGGAAAGAAGAAAAAGCTCTGAAAGCACCCTTAACTAGAGACTACGAGCTGCAGTGTTCCTTGGGCCCTGATCCACTAAACCCAGTAGCACTGAGAATAGAGACATGTGCGAAAAGAGGGGTTCAAAACCTGACCCAGCCTCAGCATCTAAACAGAGCTGTGCCTGTGCCAACCAGAAAGGAGCTGCCCCTTTTATATAGATTGGCCCCTCCCAGGAAATGGTTGGCAAATTCACCAGAAGCTATATATTATTGGAAGAGATCTGGGACAGACCAAGACATATGGAGAGGGGATGGGGAAACACTCCCACCACCTTCCCTGAACACTGAATAGTGCCCCCAGGAGTGACCCTGGGTTCCCACCCACACAATTGCACCAGAGACCCCTCTGGAGGCAGGTGGAGAAGGTACTAGCAATCTTCTAGGGCCATCAAAGGAATCACTCCTTGGCCCAGGGCTGATGGAAAGCTAGCAGGGCAGAACAGTAGGGCCCAGCCAAATTTGAAGGAGACAGCCACAGACTGGATCACTGGTAGTTTCAAACAGGCTGCCTAGGGCCAGACTGGGACACTATCTGACATCACCAGGGGAAGATCCAAAAAGATATAACAGTGGTAAGCACTGGATTCCACTGAGACAAATTCCACCACGATCTTCTTCATGATTTGTGTTATTTTCTCTCCTGCATAGCTTTAAAACATTTATTTATTTTCCTTCAAGTTTGTGCCTAGTATGTCTCTAGTTTTTATATTATAGTTTATTTCAAATCTCATAATTTATTCCTCTCTAATCATACTTCATTTTATCTTCTTCTCTCCTCTTCTTGTTTTTGTTTCTATTCCTCACTTTTATTATCTCTCCCACCTCTAGCCTCTCAAAACCACTTTTCTTGTCATTGGTCATCTCATATTCATCTTCCCATTCTTAAACACCCTTATTCTCTCTCCACCTTTATCCATCTTTGCTTATTAGTTCTGGATATGGTGGTTGTTGCATTTCTTCAATTTTATTTCTAGATCTTCATGATTTTTGTATTTCAAATCTCAAATTCTACCATTCCCCTCTCCTACTTCATTTTATCTTCCTCCTGACGTTTCTGTTTTTCATTTTAAATTTAAATTTTTCCCTGTCTTAGCCTTTCATTACTCACTCTTAATATTCCTTCACTCTATCCTCTCAAAATCACTACTCTTTCCTCTAGATATCTCTTAAGCCTCTCTCTTTCATTATTCCCTCTTATTCTCATCCCACCTGTCTCTGCTCATTTGTTGTTCTTATTACTGTGCTGGTGTAACTTTTTCTATATATTTAAAAAATTTTGTTTAAATCTAATACTGTATGCTCCCCTTCTCTTACTCCATTCCAACCTATTCCTTTCCCTTTTTATATACGAAGTAAATTTTCTTTTCTTTCTTTCTTCACATTGTTTCAATTTCCCACTGTTATTATTTCTCCTCCTTCTACCCTCTCAAAATCATGTTCTTTTTTCAGTTAGTCATCTCATTCATTTTTCTTTTTTTATAATAGTTTTAATCTCTTTACACTTTGATTAATATTGGTTCATTTGCTGTTAGTAGCATAGTTGTAGGTGGGGGTTATTTGTGTGAGTTTGTTTCCTTGGCTGTTTGGTTTAGTTCTGGCAGCACCTGTGAGATAGCATACAAGATGTGGTGGGCAATGTGACTCTTAGTCAGCCAGCCAGAGGGAAGAACCCACCAAAGAAAGATCCATAACAGCCAAAACCCAATTACAACCAGAGAGTCCACATAAATGGCATAAAGGACATCCCAAGACCATCTAGATCATGAGATCAAAGAGACTGCTTCACTAAGTCCCACAGGTCTCCTACCACAGAAGGTGACACCACAAAAGTAGGGAGTCAAAGGAAATCAATCTAATTTGCAGAAACAAACAACGGTCATTTAAAATGTGGAGCTAAAGAGACAGCCCCCAATCAAAAGGGAAGGAGGAATCCCCAGAAAGAATGCTAAATGAAATTGAGGCAAGCAACTATCAGACATTGAATCCAAGATAATGCTTGTAAAGATGCTGAAGGAGCTCAGTGAGAACTAAGAAGAACTCCAGGAAGCTACAAGGAACTTACTATGAAATTCACCAGCATAAAAAAGGCATATAAACTATTAATAAGAGCCAGGAGGAAATGAAGAATTCAATATCTGAAATGAAGAAAACAGTAGAAGGAATTAAAAACAGGCTAGATGGAAGCAGAGGATTGAATCAATGGGCTGGAGGACAGGTAGAAAAAATTCCCAGAGGAACAAAATGAAAAAATTCAGAATGAAGAGGGTTTAAGGGAGATGCAGGACAACATGAAACATAATAATATCCGTATCATATGAATGCCAGAAGGAGAAGAGGAGCAAGGGATAGAAAACCTGTTTGAAAAAGTAATGACAGAAAACTTCCCTAACTTGATGAAAGAAAAAGTCATGCAAATCCAGGAAGCACAGAGGGTTCCAATCAAGATGAACCCAAAGAGGCCCACTCCAAGACACATCATAATTAAAATGGCAAAATTTAACTATAAAGAGACTCTTAAAGGCAGCCGGGGAGAAACAGCTAGCAACATACAAGGGAGCTCCAATAAGGATATGAGCTGATTTCTCAACAGAAACACTACAAGCCAGAAGGGTATGACAAGAAATATTCCAAGTAATGAAATGCAAAGATCTGCAAGCAAGACTACCCTATCCAGCAAGGCTCTCATTTAAAATAGAAGGCAAAACGAGGAGTTTCCCAGGCAAAATAAACAAACAAACAAAAGGCTAACAGAATACATCCCCACCAAACCAGCACCGCAAGACATTCTAAAGGGGCTGCTTTAAGAACAGGAAGGAAAAATAAAGAGAGAGGAACACAGGTACAAAGGGAAAATGGTAATGAATAAGTACCTATCAAAAAATAACCTTAAATTTAAATCAGTTAAATGCTGTGATCAAAAGACATAGGGTAGTGGAATGGATAAGAAAACATGACCCCCCCATATATGCTGTCTACAAGAGACCCACCTCAGAACAAAAGATCTGTACAGACCAAAAGTGAAGGGATGGAAAAAAGTATTTCAAGAAAATGGACATGAAAAAAAGCTGGGCTAGCGATACTTATATCAGAAAAAATAGATTTAGAGGGGGTGGGTTGGGTGGGGGAGAGAAATTAGGGGAAAAGGGGACAACTGTAATTGAAAAACCAAAATAAAATAAAATAATTAAAAAAAAAAGAAAAAATAGATTTAAAACAAAGGCCATAAAAAGAGACAAAGAAGGACACTTCATAATATAATACTAATGGGAATAATCCATCAAGAAGATATAACCCTTGTAAACATATGCACCCAACATAGGAGCACACAAATATATACAGGAAATCTTGGAGGACTTCAAGAAAGATATAGACAGCAACACACTCATCATAGGGGATTTTAACCTCATATTGTCAACAATGGATAGATCTTCCAGGCAAAGAATCAACAAGGATATTGTTCCATTGAACAACACTCTAGATCAAATGGACTTAATTGATATATACAGAAACTTTCACCCCAAAGAAGCAAAACATACATTCTTTTTAAATGCATGTGAAACCATTTCAAAGATATACCATATGGTAGGACACAAAATAAGCCTCAAAAAATTCAAAAAAAAAATTAAAATTATATTAAGCATCTTCACAGATCACAATGGCTTGAAACTGGAAACCAATCCTCAAGGAAAAAAACTCAAAACAGCCAAAGTCATGGAGACTGAATAATATGCTATTAAAGAATGAATGGTCCTGGCTGCTGTGGCTCAGTGGATTGAACGTCGGTCTGCGAGCCAAGTGTCACTGGTTCGATTCCCAGTCAGGACACATGACTAGGTTACACGTCAGGTCCCCTGTTGGGGGCACGAGTGAGAGGCAACCACACACTGATGTTTCTCTTCCTCTCTTTCTCCTTTCCCCTCTCTCTAAAAATAAAAAATAAATAAACAAACATACAAATAAATAATTAATAAAAAAGAATGAATGGATTAGCAATAATATCAAGGAAGAAATAAAAAAGTTTCTGGAAACTTTTAGTAAGAAAGAACCCTGAGAAGTAAATGCATTTGTCAAAAAGTCCACAGAGGATCTCCAAAGATCACTAATGTCTTAAAATGTTTTAGCATGGCTAGTTGATATGATGCTTGTCTTTTGAAAATATGAATTTTAATGCATAATTTTCTAAAAGGTAAAATTATGTATATATTGAATGAAAATATGTCAAAGATTTTATGAAGCTTATCAACGAGAGAACCCCCTAAGATATTGCAAATATTCAAAGAGAATTTAAGAAACCGGGCAGTGTTTATCGGCAGTGTTTATCGGCAGTGTTAGAATAAGATTGCTAGTTGGATACAAAACCGGTAATATCCCAAAAGACTATAAACCATATCATTAGAGTTATTTGTTCCAGTGAACAGAAATTATTTGCATCTTTACTAAACAAAAATTCAACATTTAACCTTTTACCCCAAAGTATTATAAATTAGACCAAGAATACAATGCCAATCACTAAAAAACACCCAGGGATTTATTTTTATTCTTCCCACATTTTGAATAATTTTTCTGATAATATTTGTAGAAAGTCCATTTCCTAAAGATAGACGTATCTACCTAATTTAGCCTTAAAGGATTTTAAGAATCATATGATATGGAATATTGTAAGTTAAATAGTTTTATAATAAATATATGGGTACCAGATTCACTGTTATTTCTTATAAAATTTTTCTTTGTGAAATAAAACCATCTTTTGTTTATTTTGATGACATAAATTATGTGTTTCCCTATAATAAAAGTATCACTTAAATCCTATTCACTGAAGCTTATAGAGTAGACTCTACTCTTAGGAGACATACCAACAACCCTGAAGCCTTTATCTAGTGACACTCTTTTCTTTACTCTTAAATTAAAGTGTATCATACATTCTCCAAATGTCTGGACATGTATCCATTTTGCACAGTGTAGATTTTTTTAGCTCTCTTTTGCAGTTAAGGAATTGTCTCGTTTATATATTTTTATAGCTTTCATTCAAGTAAATTATTGACTATTATATGCTGGGGATGTATTATTAAATACACATTGAGAAAACCCATAGTATTTTTGCCAACTATTTTAGTGCTGTGTACCAGAAATGACTGTTTCTAACAGAAACCCTTTCCATAAGCCTCTGGGTTGACCTTATGCTTGCCTATTTGGTGAATAGAAAGGTCAGGGCCCGAAGGCAATGTCAACTCATGGCTCAAACAAGAAAATAATAAAGAAAGATATGTGTAATAGACTAACTCTTTGTTGACAGAACTTTTCTGTGCCTGTTTGAAGGAGACACTGTCAGCTCTCTGCAAATGTCAAATCCAGGTCTGATGCTTCCTTACAAATGAAGAGTAATACTTAGAAAAATTTTTTAAATTTTTAAGAAGGTTAAGTTTTTATTTGGAACCTTTACATATCCCCTTTGCAAATCTCCCTTCATTTTAATATCCTTATTCACTGTGAACTTTCTAGATGCCAAATATAAACAACTATAAGATGCAAGCCTGTAATGATAGGTACTAAATTAATTGTGTGCATGTGTTGTATGGAAGATGAGCTTTGAGAGAAACTTGAGTGTGCAAACATGCACAGTTCTTTTAAGACATGATACTTTCTTTAGGTTCTACTGATTATGGTCATGCCTCTCTGTGAGTTACATGTTGTCAACAATTTCAATTATTCAAGAAAAACTAGAAATCTAACTTCTAAGCATAATAGCCTCATTTTAAAAATTGGCCTAATTTTTATAAAACAAATAATGGTCAAGCAAAACATGTTTATATTGATCTTATATCTTGGAACTGTTATTTATGGTTGCAATATAGCTAAATTCAGAATATTATTTATTTTTAGCTATTCAAAGAATTGTAAAATTTACTTAATATTCAGGTATCAGGAACAGGATTTGGAAATAAACAAAAATTAATTTATCACAAAAGTACTATATTTAAAATAAACTCATCTATTGAAAATGCCAGAGTAAATTATACCATAATTTGTAATTAAGTTTAAAAAGTAAAATTTAAAAATTTTAAATATATTATTAATTCAGTTTTAATTCATTTACTTAAAATCCCATTCAGTGAAGAGGTGGGTTAAGATATTTGATGATAATGTCTAGTAGTATGATGTGTCCAAATGCTTTGACTGATATGTCCCCTTTAATTTAGGTACAAATCAAATGGCCTAGAATCTCTATTAGCAAAGCATTGCCAGTCAGTCAATTCACTGAGGTCATAGTGACCACTTAAAGTGAATAAATCATAGGAGAAAGCTAATGAGACTAAATTTCCCAGGAATTTCTTTTAGAAAGTTTATGTTAAAGTGTACAAATGTTTGTTGTGCTTTCAGAGTAAAACTGTAGAAGTATAACTATTCAGTAAAAGGTATGAAGAATTATCTTTAAATGAATGTTTCCAAATATTTTATAAACCATAGCAATTTATATTCCTCCCAACAGTTAATGAGAGTGAATTTCAAAAATGACATGTGTAGAGCAAATCGATTAAAAGTTTGTTAACTCTTAAATAAATTAAAATGTATTTTGTTGGTGGAGCCCGTACTCCCCACAGCCATTTTGTTTTTTCCTTTCACAAACTAGTCTGTAGTTACTCTGACATCTGCTGTGCAGAACTAATTGTGATTCAAGGTGTATCCTAAGTTTTCTTATACCTCTATACTATTCAGGGGCTGCCTCTACTGCCTGAAATTCTCTTTTACTCTGAAGTGTCGAAAAAAAATTCTAATTACTTACCCTTCAGGTTTCTCTGCCTATTAACCCCATTAATAGCAAAATTAGTATTATTTGGAAGACATCTTCAAATTTATAAAAGTCATTTGCATCCTAATACTACACACTTAATTCTAAATACTAAAATAGGTAGACCTGCCCTTAAAATTTTTTTTTTTTTTAATTTCTGGTTTTTCAATTACAGTTGTCCCATTTTCCCCTATTTCTCTCCCCCACGCAACCCACCCCCTCTCCCGCAATCATATCCCTCCCCGTTGTCCATGTCCATGAGTCATTTATACAGGTTCTTTGACTAAACCCTTCCCTTACTTATCCCCCTTCTCTCCCTCTCCCCTCCGCCCTTTTGACTGCTATTCTGCTCTTTGTTCTATTTAGTTCCTTTGTTTGTGTTGTTCTTTAGTTTCCTGTATTAGGTGATATCATATGGTATTTTTCTTTCTTTGCCTGGCTTATTTCACTAAGCATAATTCTCTCTAGTTCCATCCATGTTGTTGCAAATGGCAGGAGTTCCTTCTTTCTTTCTGCTACATAGTATTCCATTGTGTAAATGTACCACAGTTTTTTGATCCACTCATCTACAGATGGGCATTTAGGCTGTTTCCAGCACTTAGCTATTGTAACAGTGCTGCAATGAACATAGGTGAGCATAAGTTCTTTTGAATTGGTGTTTCAGAATTCTTCGGGTATAATCCTAGTAGTGGAGTCGCTGGTTCAAAAGGCAGTTCCATTTTTAATCTTTTGAGGTAATTCCATACTCTTTTCCATAGTGGCTGCACCAGTCTGCATTCCCACCAACAGTGCAGTAGGGTTCCCGTTTCTCCACATCCTCGCCAGCACTTGTTGTTTGTTGATTTGTTGATGATGGCCATTCTCACTGGTGTAAAATGGTATCTCATTGTGGTTTTTATTTGCATCTCCCTGATGGCTAATGATGTTGAGCATTTTTCCATGTGTCCATGGACCTTCTGTATGTCCTCTTCGGAGAAGTGTTTGTTCAGGTCCTTTGTCCATTTTTTAATTGGGTTGTTTGTTTTCTTGATGTTGAGTCGTATAAGCTCTTTATATATTTTGGAAATCAGTCCCCTGTCTGTGATGTCATTGGCAAATATGTTTTCCCATATGATTGGTTTTCTTTTCATCTTGCTGATGTTTTCTTTTGCTGAGCAGAAACTCTTTAGTTTGATGTAATCCCATTTATTTATTTTTTCCTTTATTTCTCTTGCTTTAGGAGATGTATCCGTGAAGAAATTGTTACATGAGATATCTGATATTTTCTTGCCTATGTTTTCCTCTAGGACTTTTATGGTGTCATGGCTTACATTTAAGTCTTTGATCCATCTTGAGTTTATTCTCGTGTGTGGTGTAAGTTGGTGGTCTAGTTTCATTTTTTTGCACGTCCCTATCCAGATCTCCCAGCACCATTTGTTAAAGAGGCTCTTCTCACTCCATTTTATGTTCCTTCCTCCTTTATCAAATATTAGTTGACCATAGAGGCCTGGGTTTATTTCTGGACTCTCTATTCTGTTCCACTGATCTATATGTCTGTTCTTATGCCAGTACCAGACTGTTTTGATCACAGTGGCTTTGTAGTATTGTTTGATATCTGGTGTTGTGATTCCTCCTGCTGTGTTGTTCCGTCTCAAGATTGCTTTTGCTATTCGGGGTCTTTTTTGGTTCCATACGAATTTATGGAGTATTTGTTCTAGGTCTGTGAAATCTGTCATTGGTATTTTAATAGGGATTGCATTGAACCTGTAAGTTGCTTTAGGTAGTATGGCCATTTTGATGATGTTGATTCTTCCCATCCAAGAACATGGTATTTGCTTCCATTTATTTGTATCTTCCTTAATTTCTTTCTTCAATGTTATGTAATTTTCAGAGTACAGGTCTTTTATCTCTTGGTTAAGTTCACTCCTAGGTACTTTATTTTTCTTGTTGCTATAGTAAATAGTATTTTCTTTTTTGTCTCTGTCTCTGATATTTTATTGTTGGTGTATAGAAATGCCTTAGATTTCTGTATATTTATTTTGTACCCTGCGATTTTGCCAAATTCACTTATTATATTGCGTAGTCTTTTAGTGGAGTTTATAGGATTTTCTAGGTATACTATTATGTCATCTGCATATAATGAAAGTTTTACTTCCTCTTTCCCAATTTGATGCCTTTTTATTTCTTTTTCTTGTCTGATTGCTGTGGCTAGGACTTCCAACACTCTGTTGAATAGGAGTGGAGAGAGTGGACAATCTTGTCTATTTCTTGAATTCAGGGGGAATGCTTTTTGTTTTTGTCCATTGAGTATGATGTTGGCCTCAGGCTTCTCATATATAGCCTTAATGATGTTAAGGTGTGCTCCCTCTATTCCCATTTTGCTGAGTGTTTTCATCATAAATGTGTGATGTACTTTATCAAATGCTTTTTCTGCATCTATTGATATGATCATGTGATTTTTTTCTTTCATTTTGTTTAGATGATGTATTATATTTATTGATTTGCAAATATTAAACCATCCTTGCATCCCTGGAATGAAGCCCACTTGATCATGATGTTGATCTTTTTCATGTATTGCTGAATCCTGTTTGCCAATATTTTATTGAGGATTTTAAGATCTATGTTCATCAGTTATATTGGCCTGTAGTTTTCTTTTTTGTTGTGTCTTGACCTGGTTTTGGGAGACCTGCCTTTTTTAAGATGATGCTCCAGAAAAACTAACATTTGAATTTAGGGGAAAAATTCCAAAGGAATGGTATAAATATTATATACTGTATTGCTTTTAACCTTGCCTTTATTCCATGGTGATAAAAACCTTTTCATTAATTAATGACATAGTTGTTGTTGTTTAATTTTTATTTTGAAATAGTTATATATTCACGAAAACAGTTGTAACAATAGTACAGACATGTCCCATGTACCCTTTATTTTTATTTTCTGGTGGTAATATCATACATAACTGTGGTACACAGAACCAAGAAATTGACATTGGTACATTGTGATCATGATTATGGGGGAAGCTGGGTTGTATGTAATATGGTTACTGGACTTGTAAGTACATTTAATGGAGCCAGGAATGTATGATTACTTCTTAATTTTTTTCAGTGAGATTCTCATAGTTCACAAACTACATTCAGCAAAAAAATTCACTATTGTTATATTTTCTCTGGAATTTCTTCATAAGTCATTTGCAGTTGTGAGAAGTCAATATTAATATTAAAGTACTTTATAGATATTAAAGGAAGTGCTGAAGAAATAGGGAGCCCTAGGTATATTAATCAATAACCTTTTGAAAATAGATTTAAAACCTTTTAAAATTTACTTATATTTTTTATTTTTAGAATTTGTGTGGATGGCACTGGTTAACAAAATTATGCAGGTTTCCGGTGCACAATTCCACAGCACAATATCTGTACAGTGTATTGTGTGTTCACTATCCCAAGTCAAGTCTCCTTCCATCACCATTTATTTCCCCGTACCCTCCTCTGCCTTACCCCTGCACCAGCAATCCCCATACTATCATCCGTATCCATGACTTGTCTCTTTTTTTTCTCAATCCTTCCACACGTCCCACCCAATCCCCTAAACGTTGCCCGCAACAACTGACAGCTGTCAACCAGCTCTCTGTCTATGGGTCTGTCTTTATTTTACGTGATAGTTCATTTTGTTCATTAGATTCCACATATGAGTGACAGTCATTCCTTGCTTCTTTGATGCACACCTCAAGTCCAACCAACTGAGTCACACAGGCCAGGGCATTTTTGTTTTTTTTAATTCTTAGCTTGAGAGGGATTACTGGGACTTCAGAGGTATATATTTTAGTGCATACTCTGTGTTTAATTCTACTCTAAAATAAATTCAGAAAAAAAATCATGAAATAGAGTTTGTCTACAAGGTATATTTAGTTTATTTTGAGATAAAAATCAAGGCCTATAAAATAAATAGTGAAAAATTTAATTTTATAAAAAGTAACAAAATACTTTGTTATAACCAATAAAAAACAATTACTTATCACCTGCTTGGGTCCTCACCCTCACTTACATATGTACTAGACTTTGTCTCTACTGTCATGAGGTGGGATAAATGAAAAAAAGAGTCCATTTAGTCAGCAGACAGAATCTTTAGAGATTTTATTGTCTACAGATAATCTCCAACTCCTGGATTTATGTAAAATCCCCAATCAAATCTCACTCAATATGGGTGGGAGTTTTTATCCATGTCATAAACTCTTAATCTACATAAACTTCTTTAATACCATTCCACTGCTCCATGCCCGCTCAACACCAAGCATTCACCCTCTCAGTCTAATTCACCATTTAACTTTCAGGGGAAAAGCATGGATAAGGGGAAGGGCATGTTATTTTCTAGAACTAAATGACATATATAGGTCATAGAAATCTTACTGCTATATGTTATTTTTTCCTTTATTTATGCTAGGTTACATCAGTGAGGACAGCTTTGCTCATTCTCAGTTTCTCTTATATGCCATAACTTTGCTTTGCACATGCTTGTTATTTAACAAAATTGATATTAAGGAGTGAAAGAAATAAGCCTACTTTATTTCTGAGTGCTCTTCAAAATTGTATTATGATCATTGTCTAATTTTAGAATTTTGGGATTTTATAAGTCCTATCATTTACACATTTGATTGTACTAATTAAAAGTTTAATAACTTGTCAAGGGAAATATAATTAGTTAAGTGAAAACTTGACAACTTACTCTCAAGGAGGCTTTCTATTCTTTTCTGAGACTAAATCTTGATTTCCTCAAGGATCGTCGTCGTCGTCGTCGGCAGCCGTCCGTCTCGAGAGACGATGGTGTAGCTTCTTAAGAGTCTATCTGCACCGCCGAGAATGGCTGTGCAGTCCGACTCGGGAGTGACACGGTATCTGTCTCCTCCCGTGTTGAATCGACATCTTGCGATGACGCTGAAGCTACAGAGCCTGGGCAGGGTAATATGGAGGGTCTGCTGTTGCCCATGCAGCAGACCCCCCCTCTCTTCGCAGCTGAAGGGTCCAAGGGAAAGACGGAGTCGATACAGCTTGGGTTCAGGTGCGCCGCAGGAGTTGCCGGTGTTGACTATGTCAAACCGCCTTAGGGACTCCGGCTCCGGATTTTCTGTCGGGGTTTACTCCCTTAGCCTTTCCCCTGAAGAGGTATGCCGCAAGGCAGCGGAGGTTTTTGGAGTCAGAGTTTTCCTTCTCTGATGTGCCCTGACTGGAAGATCGAACCAGCGACACTTAGCTCGCAGGCCGACGCTCAATCCACTGAGCTAAACCAGCCAGGGATTCCTCAAGGATCATTGCTGTAATAAGACTTCTAAATTCCACTCACATTAGTTTATTCTGGTTTAATCTATTATAAATGTTCAGTCTGTATAAGTTTTTAGCATCCTAACAGGTTGAACATACTTAGCTTTTGACAATCTAAATATCTTAAGTCATTTTCACTTGGAATAATGCTATATTTCTGTGTATTATGACATGTATTAGTGCCGTTTTCTGAAATCATACTCAATGTTATTAAGGCATGTTCTGCTTCATGCTGACATTTTGTTGAATTTAGAGGCTTTCTATTATATACACTAAAGTGAACATGTTAAAGAGCATCTTATTTGTAGTGGCGAAATACTAATTATTGATGATGAACCCTAACTCCACCAATGTACTATTACAGATAAAATGGCTTTATGTGTTCTAAGCAGAAAATCCCCAATGGAAAATTTGGGTGACCTTGGTACATCTAAGGAGGTTAACTTTAACAGTATAAAGATTTTAAAAATAAAAAAAAGATACATTAGAATTTATTGAGAATGGCATGATTAAAATCCATCTGGCAACAGTCTCATATTTGTGTGTGTGCATGTGCATGTGCATGTGTGTGTGCGTGTGATATATATATATATATATATATATATTTCAAAATTTACTTTTAATTTATATTTATTGCTGGAATAGATATATACTCTAGTAATTCCACTACTAGGACTCTACATTGAGAATATTTTTCATAGTGTTCTCAGATTTATACAAGTGATGCTTATAATCTGTTAATGAGTGACTTTGTAGAAAGAGCAAGCATTTCTTACAATAAGTTGATATAATAATTAAGGAAAATATATTCATCATGGGGTCAAATGAAATAATTCAATTAGTGTTCAACTTAAAAATTAATAAAAGGTCACTGGCTGGTGTGGCTTAGTGGGTTGGGAGTCTTTGAGCAAACCAAAAGGTTGCCAGTTTGATTCCTGTCAGGGCACATGCCTGGGTTGCAGGCCAGGTTCCTAGTTGTCTCTAGTAGGGGGTGTGTGAAAGGCAGCTGATCAATGTTTCTCTCACACATCAATGTGTCTCTCCTTCTCTCCCTCCCTTCTCTTCTCGCTAAAAGTAAATAAATAAAATCTTTTAAAAATTAATAAAAGGAATATGACTCTTAGGAAACATTTATTATATATTAACTTATGACTACTACCACAGTTATCAGAAAATACAATTTTAAAGAGAGTTATCAAAGAGTGAAATATATACCCATACCTATAGCAAAAAAGGATATAATTTAATTTGTGAGAAATGACATAAATTTGAAAATGGAGGCATATAAAAGTCTGGAAAGAAATATATTGAAGTCTTACTAGAGGTCATGTCTGTAACCTCACATACGCATTGCTTTCTTATATATGGTTCACTATGTTTTTCAATATTTCTGGAGAAAAAAAAGGCATTATTTTTTAATTAAAGAAAAATAGTTTTATAATTAGAACCTAAGAATACCGTGATGCCTACAATTCAATATTATTTATTGTGTCACTGTGATTATATTTATATTAATTTTATTATTTAATTTGTACCAATTGTGTATTTTACAACACATTAAAAACATATTTTTCTCCTTATAAAACCATTAGTAAAATGAAAAAGAAGATAACTTGTTAAGATAATATTGTAGTAAGTTTAAGGCAGATTTTAAATTCTGGCACAACTAAATTTGCCATACATATGATGGAAATGTAAAATAGTATAACCACTCTGACAAAAAGTGAGACAATTTCTTATTAAATAGTTAAACATATACCTAGCCTCTACTCCAGCCGTTTCACTTCTAAGTGTTCACTTAAGAAAAATAAAAGCATATGTTGATACAAACACTTGCATGTGGTTGTATATAGCAGTTTTATTTTTACAAGCTAAAACCTGTAAACAACTCAAGTGTCTATTAAAAGGTGAATGGATAAACTGTGGTATAGTAATGCAATAAAATGCCTTCAGCATTAACAAGGAATGAATAGACTGTTGATACACTCAACGAGTAAATGACTCTAAAAGTAGTTTTACTGAAAAAAGACAAAACCTCCCCTAAAAGTACAAAATCCATAATTCTATTTACATAAAATTCTACAAACTCTTAACTGATTTTTAGTGATAGAAAGTAGATCATTAAGAAATTGCACACACTTCCGGCCAAGATGGAGGCTTAGACGGACGCGCTAGGTCTCCCTCTACAACTAGAGAGGAATACAACTACTTCAAAACAAAGGATAACTAGAAATTCCAGAAAATAAAACTACACGGAAGCCCAACATATGAAGTTATAAACCAGCGGTGCCATTTGGGCAGGTAAGAGTTAAAGAGGGCAGCGCTGTTTGAGGTCGCACCTGGGACAGCGGAGGGGCGGGGAAAAATCCCGGCTGCAGTCAAGCCCCTGGCGGTGCGCGACCCCAGCGCTGGGGAGAGCGGCCGCCGCATCGCCTTGAACAGTGAGGCCCAGGGGGGCGGGAGGACGGATCCCGGTCTCCTAGCTGAATAACTGTGTGAATCCATCTTGGACCCCCGCCCCCAAAGAAAGCACCACAGGGCTGCGAAATAGGTCGCGGACAGGCGCCGGTCGCTGAATTGTGACGCGTACACAGGCACTGCCCCCTACAGCCGACCCAAGAAAACAAAACGCATCTGTCAAAATGAGGCAGACAACTATAGAAATCCTGGTGGCACAGCTCACCAGGCAACAGATAGAGAACCTGACAGATGAACAGATAAGAAACCTGTCAGAGGCTCAGTTCTGGGCCATTGTTATCAGGTGGCTTACAGAATTCACAAAAGAGCAGGAAAAAGATAAGAAAGAAGCGAAAAACATTCATAATGAAAGGAACAAAACCACATACGAGACAGATGGTGAGGAAAAAAAATCCAGAGTTCATTTCAACAAACTGGAATATGGAGAAGGAACAAGCAGTCAACCAATGCAGAGAGAGGAAATGGGAAGCAACAATGAGAGGATCAGAAACCTCTGGGACAGCTATAAAAGGCCCAACGTAAGAATCATTGGTTTGCCAGAGAGTGAGGAAGATGAACTAGAACTTGAAAAATTGAGTGAAAATATAATAAAGGAGAACTTCCCAGACTTGGGGAAGGGAATAGACCTGCAGGTCCAGGAAGCAAGGAGAGTTCCCAAGAGACTGGACCCAGGGAGAACCACTCCAAGACACATTATAATCAAAATGTCAAAAATTAAAGATAAAGAGAGAATCTTAAAAGCAGCAAGAGAGAAGAAAAGAATTATGTACAAAGGGGTCCCAATTAGACTATCAGCTGACTTCTCAAGAGAGACCCTACAGGTAAGAAGGGACTGGCAAGAAATATTCAAAGTAATGAAAATCCAAAACCTACAACCATGAATACTCTATCCAGCGAAATTGTCATTCAGAATAGAAGGACAGAGAAAGTGTTTCCAGGACAAAATAAAACTGAAAGAGTTCATTAGATCCAAACCACTGTTATATGAGATGTTAAAGGGACTGGTTTAAAAAACAGAAGCTAGGGAGATGAAACAAAGGCAAACTAAACAGGCAACGAGAGTGGAAAAGGAACTGTGGGTACGGGAAGCATATTGGGGGGAGGTCAATAGGGAGAGGGAGTGGGGAGAGGGAGGGAGATGATATAGGAATTGGGGATCATGGTAGGAGGGAATGGAATAGACGGAGAGAGGTTGGGAGGAACTGTATGCACAACTAATGGACATAATCTAAAAGGGGGGGACAACTGGAGGGAGAGGGGCCACCGGGTGGAGGGGAGCAGAGGGAAGGGAAATTGGCACAAATGTAATATTTTAATAAAACACATTAAATCTGAAAAAAAAATTGCACAAATATATTCAGGAATTGGAAATATTTATTTATTGTGTTTTCTATTTAAGAGTACATCAGATTCAATTAAACAACATTTATATTCCTACCAAATTATCTTCATTTAACCAAGAATAATTAGTTTTCTTCTGCATTGTTATGGGGAAATACAAACTATATTTTACTTTAATTTGTGCCCACTTAATAAAGCATAAATAAAAAAATAAATAAAAATGCTACCGAAAAATAATTTGAAAAGTTTGTCTATTTGGAAAGTTTTAACTGATTAATAATAATAGAAACTATTTAAAATCAATAAGCATATCTTAAAAAGGAGTAAGATGAAAATAAGGGTGGGCATTGAAGGACTATCTGTTGTTCATTCAACGCCATATTCAGCACATTTTTAATGCATTGTAAATTATTTTATTTAAATGATATCAACATTTCTAGAAAAAATTATTCTTTTCCCCACTATTAACCATGCGGCATATGAGGAACAGATTACATAATTTTAAATGCACTTTAAATAATTGGTTTCAAGTTATATACCAAAAACAAATAAAACCCACAGGGTAGAAAGGTGTAGTACAACCATAAGAAAATAGAGAAAATTGAAGTTTTCTTTATGATGAGGATGATAAGCAAATTTCAAAATTGTCCTCCTCTGACACCTTGTCTTTTGGTATTCACACCTTTATAAAATCCTTCTCAATTTGTATTTGGGCTGTACTTAACCAGTTGCTTCTATCAAAAAGAAGAAATTAAAAGTCAAGGGATATCACTTTTATAATTAGGTAACAAAAGTCTATTATCTTCCTCTTATTAGGATTCCCTCTCAATCTTACTGGCATTCTCCCTTGCTGTCTTGCTTGTTGGCTCTGATGAGGCTATCTGCTGTCTTTTGAAATGGTTCACAGAGAGACCCAAGTGGCAAGAAACTGAAAGTGACCTCTGTCCCATAGATTCTGACAATTAAGGGCTTAATTCAACCAAATACTGAAAACTGAATTCTGCCAACCATGTGAGTGAACTTGAAGTGAAACTTCCCCAATGGAGACTTCAGATGAAACCGCATCATCCCTGGTTAACACAGGCATCAAGCTAAGCTGGCCCCAGTTTCCTGACCCACAGAAACTTTGAGGTAATAAATGTTTGTTATTTTAACCCATTTTGTGCATATGTATTTGTTATGCATTAATAGATATGCTATATAACTGTTACAATAAGGAATTGGAAAAGATAAAAATATACCTTAAAATATGTAATCATCCAATTTTAGTATAGGTTACAATATGTTTTATTCAACCCTGTTTTTACTCTATATTACTAGAATTGAAGCTTTGCCCTCTTGTACTATTACTGGACCAATTTTTGTTTTCATAGTTTGAGCAATCAGCCTTGTCTTGAAGGCTGTGGCCTCAGTGGAAGTTATTATATATTCCTCAAACACAGCGGGGTTAATCTACTAAACTGGGAGTGGAGAGGCTGCTTTTGCTTTCAAAAAAGACCTACTAGAACTTAAGCGCTCAGTGTCTCATCTTCATCAAAGTCCCTCCCACGAATCCCCATTCAACTTTCAGGATTCCATTGCTATCCAATTCATGCCTTCACTAAGAGTAGACACCCTGAAAGGTTGGGAATTTAATTTGTGTTCTAATTCAGTTACTACTAGAATGAAATTCTGGGTTTTATTTTCAGCAGTTTCAGCCCTCTAGCTACAGGAGATAAAGTTTTCTGTCTATACAGAGGAAGAATGAAGCTTTTATTTAGGTCATTTATCTGACTCTTGAGCTGGGAATTAGAATTCCTGAGCTCATCCTTTTCTTTATTCACTTTGTTAGCAACATTAGGGACAATCAGTAAATCTTATTTTTTTAAATCCTCACCCAACGATATGTTTATTGATTTCAGATAGAGAAGAAAGAGGGGAAAGGGAGAGGGAGAGGGAAAAGGAGAAGGAGACAGAGAAGGAGAGGGAGAGAGAGAGAAAAGGAGGGAGGGGGAGAGAGAGAGGGAGGGAGAGAAACATCGATATGAGAAACATTGATTCATTGCCTTTCATATGTGTCCCAACTGTGGATCAAACCGATGACCTTGGTATATGCCCTGACCAGGTCTCAAACCTGCAACCTTTCTTGTGCACCAGACGACACTGCAGCCAACTTACCCACACAGCCAAGGCCAGTCAATCTTATTATACTTGTTAAGGTGACAAAAGTGTTCAAAAGTATAAAATACAGTCCTTGTTTCTGATGTGTTTGAATAATAGAAGTATTTGATGATAATATTTTGTATATCTTTATTTCTAGATCATATTTTTCCAGAGAAACAGAACCAAGAGATTCTGTTATAATAAAAAAAATATTATTAAACAATTGGGTTACAGTTATGGTGGCTGGCAAGTCCAATGTCCAAAATCTACATGGCCAGTGAATGCAGACCTAAAACAGCTGATATTCCAATTTGAGTCTGAAGGCCATGTGCTATAGAAAGAATAAGCAAATGAATTCTGAAGGCAGTCTGCTGGAGAATTCTTTTTTCCTCCGAGATCCCTCCATTTTCTTTTGATGTTTTATTGATTATGCTGTTACAGTTGTCCCAGTTTCTTTTTCCTTTGCTCCCCTCCACCCAGTACCCCCTTCCCTCCAGCAACCACACCCCCCTAGTTCATGAGCATGTGTTGTGCACATAAGTTCTTTGACTACCCTTTCCTGTCCTATTCTTAACAGCCCCCTGTCTATTCTGCACCCTCCTACTATGCTTCTTAGTTTCTGCACCATTTCCTTCCTTCTCCCCCCTCCCCTTCCCAGCTGACACTTTTCCACATGCTCCGCATACCTATGATTCTGTTCCTACTAAAGTTGTCTGCTTAGTTTGTTTGTTTTTATTCTTTAGGTTCTGTTGTTGATAGTTGTGAGTTTGCTGACATTTTAATATTCATAGTTTTGATCTTCTTTTTCTTAAATAAGTCCCCTTCACCTTGTTTGGGAAGCATTTTATCTGCCCTTCTGTTATAAGTGATAGTTTTTCTGGATAAAGTAATATTGGTTGTAAGTTCTTGCCTCTCATCACTTTGAATATTTCCTGCCAGTCCCTTCTTGCCTGCAAAGTTTCTTTTGAGAAATCAGCTGATAGTCTTATAGGTACCCCTGTATAGGTAACTCTCTTCTTTTCTCTTGCTCTTTAAAGATTCTCTTTATCCTTAACCTTTAGCATTTTAATTATGGTGTGTCTTGGTGTGGTCCTCTTTGGGTCTAGCTTGTTTGGGACTCTGTGCTTCTTGGACCTGTATGACTTTTTCCTTCCCCAAATTTGGGAAGTTTTCCTTCATTATTTTTTCACATAATTTTTCATTTTCTTGTTCTTTCTCTTCTCCTTCTGGCACCCCTATAATTTCTTTCTTGCTCAGGGGTAGCTGGACTTTCTGATCCATTCAGACTTTCAAATGATTATATAAAGCACACATTATGGAAGGCAATAAGCTTTATTTTAAGATTACCAACTTAAATGTTAATTTCATCCAAAAACACCCTCACAGGAACACCCAGAATAATGTTTTACCAAATATATGGGTACCTCATGGCCCATCTAAGTTGACACAAAAATCAACCTCACAAATACCTATAGCAGACAAGAAAAATAAATAATGAATTTCCTTGAATTGAACCTTTTATCAGGACTTATTTTAGGCTAATGTGTAAATCATACTGTTAACCTGAGATGAACCTAAGAATAAACTGAATCATAAAGATACTACTTTTCAAAGACAGGTAAAATTTTCATTGATATGCAGCCAGGGGCTTTTACTATAGCTTTTTCAAAGATAGCTATAGATTAAATCTAACAAGAAGGATTTAGGTACTAAAGTTTAGGTTTTAAAACTTAAGTCTTCAAGTGGAAAGAAATATGTTGAAAGGCTGAAGATAAAAGAACAAAGCTAAAGTTTAGGTAAATTATACATGTTACTAAGAGTCATCAAATGAATTTATATTCATATTTTTACACTTTAATAACCTTAAAATTTTATTACTCAGAAACACCTTGATATATGAAGAAATTAGAACAAAATTCAATAACTATATCTATATTAATCTATTTACCTCTGTCTATAATAGATTCATTTAGACTAATTTAGATAATTAGTTTATATGTGTGACTTCCTTATTATAATTTTCTCAAAGGTCAATATCTTCACTAATTCACCCCTAGCCTTCTGGACATGTCACCCACTATACTGATAAAAAATTATCCAATCAATATTGACACACTAACTTGAAAAAATTTGCTAAATTTACCAAATTAAATCCAAAATGTTCTTATTTAGTAGATTATCCAATAGTTAACAAGTGCATGTCTATTAGAAATGTGTCATTTCTATTCATAGGAATCAACTATTGATTTTTCAAAGGAGGATTCTTAGAGACCACAGATTAAACACTTCATAAACCCCCCCCCAAAAAAAAAAAAAAAAGCTACTGAGGTTCAGAGAGGTGCAATATTTGGCCTAGATTAAACCTTGCATAGTTGAAGTCTAATCCTAATGCTTTGATGATTTTTAAACTAACCTAAAATGTTTCTGTTTATGAATTTCTTAGAATATGTTGCAGATTACCATAATTATTCTATTGACATTTTGCAAGGATAAAAGCATGCCTATAACCTTTAGTTAAATATTTTAAAATCTTAAATTACAATGCCATAGGTTTTTTTAATCTAAAAATAGTGCTATTTTTTAAAATTGTGAAACATATTATTGACTGAAGTCACTGTCTGTTAATATTATACTAAATTATCCAAAAGTAATGTAATATAGTCTGATTTTTATTTGAAGTCCAGTTATTAGCATATTAATAACAACTTTGAATATTTATTAATGAGAATTCTAAATACAAAAACCTTTGCTTTGCTAAAAAAATGCCTGCATCTTCTCATGAAATAAAAAACTAATGCATGACTTTAAACAAATAACTCACTGTCAGATTTTCACCATAATCTGTCTTCCTGGTACTTCTCTTAAGCTAATGGCAATAATCTTCTGATGCTGAAAGCGATCTTGTGATACTGTATTTGAATATTATGTGCAGGGGAGATGATCAGCCATACTCTGTACTTTTTGGCACTACATCCAGTTGTTATTGTGATAATTGAGCAGACAGGGTGCCATTAAGCTACACATTTTTATAAATATTAAATTTATTGTCTGTTTTTATTCTCCTGTTTTCACTATTTGGTATTTCCCCAGGATTTATGACTGAAAATGCCTGACTTCTCAATAGATTCAGGAACTTTGTGTGAAAGTTTTTCAATGTCAAGACAAGTGTCCAAGGAAAATAGCATTACTTTCATAATATAGAGACATAATATATATTTATATTGATACAAGTATAAGATTACTTATTCAGTTATTAACTTTCTTTGGTTTATAGTTCATATTTTATTATTCTGACCTTGGCAAATGCCTTGTCATTGACATTTCATGACATTTTCTACATATATAAAACCAAGTGGAAATTTGAAGTTCAGTCCTGTTTAAAAGCTTGTAAAGGACAGCTCTTTTCCAGGATTAACTTTAAAGCACTTTAGTTAGATTGGAGATCAAGTCAACTGTGAGCTTCTTATGTTTTCCAGGTGAATAAAGTCTCTACAATTTCTTTAGTAATTTCTTTGCCACCCACCCACAGACATCCTTATCCCTCCCTCCCTCCCCCCTCACTCTCCTCCCTCCCTCTCTCTTCTGTCTCAACATTATTATTTATAAACTAGCAGTTCCCAAATGAAGGTCTAAGACATTTCCATATATCCATAATCACACAAGAAAAAATAATTATAATTGCAACATAGCCTATGTTAACCTGTCAATTAAAGGTTACTATCTGTCTTTCTTGGGACAGGTTGTGTATTACTTAAGATTGTGCCTTTCAGACATCTTGGAGTTAATACTTGCTTCCTGAAAGTATGGTGGTTTGATATTATTCATTTTGTTGTAATGTTTTGTTTGTTGTTATTTGGGAAAATAAAAAGTCATTGAACTCTTTTTGCCTCTTTTTTAAAAACAGTTTCTGTAATTTACTAGTCAGGAAATTACTGCTTTGTTTCCTACAGTTCTTCCTGGCTTTAAAATATTACTTAGAACTTTAGAATCTACATTTTAATTGAGATTTAGATGGACAACATTACAGTCCTAGGACCTGGGTTCCAGTTTGAGCTCCTCCACTTCTGAGCTTAATGACATTTAGCAGGTAACATTTCCATGAGTCTATTTTCTTACCTGTGAAATAAAAATAACTCTTACCCTAAGCAAGTTAGATTTATTCAAGGCTTGCAACATTAGTTTAACATGTGAAAATCAATCAATCAATCAGTGTAACAGAAGTGATGATCATCTTTAGATGTGTCAACTTGACTAGGCTGCAGTAACCAGAGCATTAATTCAACAGAGCACTAATTATAGGCTTTGATAGTGTTTTATAGATGTGACAGTTTATTTTAAAGAGAAGATTATACTAGATAATCTGGGACGGCCTGATTTAATCAGTTAAAAGGCTTTAGAACATAGCTGAGTCTTCCCTGAAGAACATATTCTGCATATGGATAGTAACTTCAGCTATGGTCTAGAGTTTTAGCTTGTCTTTTCCAACAACCTACCCTATGGATTTAAGAGGGCTTAAACAGACCCCACAATTGCGTAAACTAATTTCACCCAATCAGTTTCCTAATATGTACTTCTTACTAGTTCTACATCTGTGATTGAATCCTGACTGATACACACTATTTTAATAGAAGAAAGACAAATAGCATATGATTATCTAAAGAGATTTGGAAAATGCATTTGATAAAATCCAATAGTTTCGCACAATATTTCACAAATACTCAACAAACTAGGAGTAGATAGAAACTTCTTTAATCAGATAAATAATATCTATGAAAAACCCACAGGTAACATCATACTTAATGATGGAAGACTAAGTGCTTCCCCCTCTTCTAAGTACTTGAATAAAATCAGATACTAGCTCTTATTGTACTAGGGTGTCAGGCAGAATAATTTGTAAAGAAAAGGACATAAAAGGAACTCAGGGGAAAAACCAGTAAACTACATTTTCAGAAGACCTGTCATTTTACATAGAAAAATTCTAAGAAATTTATATGTATATGAAAATACATGGGATACAAGGTATTAAAAATACATGGGATAGAAGATCAATATACACAAATCAATTGTGCTGGCAAAGTAATGTCACCAATAAGGAGGAACCATCATGATCTGGAATACTTAAATTTCATATAAAAACAAACGGTTCATAGCCCACAAATAAGATATCAGTAATTTCCTAACAATAAACATACTACAAAGCCAGTTTCTGATCAAGAATATTATAAGAAATTCAAAACAAATTAAGAAAACAAAGTGTTCTAATATATGAACATTAAACAACAAACAAAAGAACAAATAATTGTTTTATTTCCATTCTTGGATCATAGACTAAATCAAAACTTGAATAGATGAATATTTGTGTGAATATTTTTACAAATAATATGTATCAGAATGAACTAGAAATCTTTAAAGTAATGCTTACAGGGAAATTCACACTTTACCTAATTTTACTTAAAAATGGATAAAAATGCCAAATAAGCATAATATTTAATGAGTTAGAAAAATATGAAGTGAAATTCAAATTATACAGTGAAATTAATCTAAGAGAAAGGAATTATTGAGGATAAATGCAGAAAATAATAATTTTACATTTTTATATATTTTTATTTTATTATTATTTATTTATTTTCTATTATCGTTGTCTCACTTTTTCCCCTACTGCTCTCCCCCAACCCCGCCCACCCCTTCTCACACAGTTAATCCCCACACCATTGTCCATGTTCATGGGTCATTCATACTAATTCCTTGACTAGACCCTTTCCCTTCTTTTCCCACTTCTCCCCTTCCCCCTATCCCCTGGTCACTGTCAGTCTGCTCCTTGTTTATATGCCTCTGGTTCTGTTTTGCATATTTGTTTGTGTTGTTCATTTGTTTCCTGTATTAAGTGATATCATATGGTATTTTTCTTTTGCTATCTAGTTTATTTCTCTAAGTATAATACTCTCAAGTTCCATCCATGTTGTTGCAAATGGCAGGAGTTCCTTCTTTCTTTCTGCTGCATAGTATTCCATTGTATAAATGTATCACAGATTTTTTTATCACAGTGAGATACCATCTCACACCATTCAGAATGGCCATCATAAACAAATCAACAAACAACAAGTGCTGGCAAGGATGTGGAGAAAAGGGAACCCTAGTGCACATTTGGTGGGAATGCAGACTGGTGCAGCCACTATGGAAAACAGTATGGAATTTCCTCAAAAAACTAAAAATGGAACTGCCTTTTGATCCAGCAATTCCATTGCTAGAATTATACCTGAAGAATCCTGAAACACCAATTTAAAAGAACCTACGCACTCCTATGTTTATAGAAGCACTATTCACAATAGCCAAGTGCTGGAAACAGCCTAAGTTCCCCTCTGTAGATGAGTGTTTGTTGATTTGTTTATGATGGCCATTCTGAATGGTGTGAGATGGTATCTCACTGTGGTTTTAATATACATCTCGCTGATGGCTAGTGATGTTGAGCATTCTTTCATATATCTATGGACCCTCTGTATGTCCTCTTTGGAGAAGTGTTTGTTGAGGTCTTTTGCCCATTTTTAATTGGATTGTCTGTCATCTTGGTGTTGAGGCATATAAGTTCTTTATATATTTTAGAGATCAATCCCTTGTCTGAGATATCATTGGCAAATATGTTTTCCCATACGGTTAGTTCCCTTTTCATCTTGCTGATGTTTTCTTTTGCTAAGCAGAAATTCTTTAGTTTGATGTAGTTCCGTTTGTTTATTCCTTCCTTTATTTCCCTTGCCCTAGGAGATAATATCAGTGAGAATATTGCTATGTTGGATATCTGAAATTTTCCTGCCTATGTTTTCCTCTAGGACTTTTATGGTGTCATGGCTTACATTTAAGTCTTTGATCCATCTTGAGTTTATTCTGGTGTATAGTGTAAATTGGTGGTCTAGTTTAATTTTTTCGCATGTCTCTGTCCAGTTCTCGCAGTACCATTTTTGAAGAGGTTCTTTTCATTCCATTTGATGTTCCTTCCCTCTTTGTTAAATATTAGTTGTCCGTATAGACCTGGGTTTATTTCTGTGCTCTCTATTTTGTTCCATTGATCTATATGTCTGTTCTTATGCCAGTACCAGACTGTTTTGATTACTGTGGCCTTGTAGAGTAGTTTGATATCAGGTATTGTGATTCCTTCTACTGTGTTTTTCTTCCTTAAGATTGCTGCAGCCATTTGGGGTCTTTTTTGGTTCCATATAAATTTTTGAAGTATTTGTTCTAGGTCTTTGAAATATATCATTGGTATTTTAATAGGGGTTGTGTTGAATGAAGAAAGAAAATTAAGGAAGATACAAATACACAGAAGTATATACTATGTTCATGAATGGGAAGAATCAACATTATTAAAATGTCCATACTACCTAGAAAATAGTAACTTTAAAATGACAATAAAAATATCAGACCTTGGTTAATTTAATCAATAGAAAAAGGGAGGGTTACAATTGTACAAAATAAGAATTAACAGGAGAGAAATAATGATAAAATAAGACAGAAAAAAGAAAGCATCACAAAAACAGCTTTCCTCAAACACTAAAAATAAGTTAGTAAAAGTAGGTAAAATGCATTATTATCTACAAACAAGAATTTATCTAAAAGACTCCAAAAGAAATAAGAAAAGATTTTAAAAAATACTATATACATCAATTTTGTTTTCACCATTGTGTATTCTTTCTTTCCTTTTTAAAACTGTGATCACAATTTTATTTAAAAAATACACCCAATACATACATTTATATTTCACATGAGTCTACACACATCCACATAACAATGCTGTATGAATTTTTTCAGGTTTGGGGCCACAGATTATTCATATTTTCTTCTTTATGCTTTCAATATTTTTCTTATTTATTTACTTATTTCTTTATTTTAAATTTAATTTATTGGGGTAACATTGGTTTATAAAACCATGTAGGTTTCAAGTGGACAACTCAATAAAACATCATCTGCACACTGTATCATGTGCCTGTCACCAAAAACAAAGTCTTGTTCTATTCCCATTTATTTCCCGTTTGCTTATTTCCACCTACCCTCACCCCCCTTTCCTTCTGGCTATCATGACACTGTTGTTTATGTCTGTGTATTATATGTAGTTTTTTTTTCTTTTTTTTTCTTAATCTCTTCACCTTCTTTTATTCAGTCCTTCATTACCCCTCCCCTCTGATAGCTATTGAACTGTTCTGTGTGTCTCTGCTTCTGTGTTTATTTTGTTTGTCAGTTTATTTTGCTTATTGGATTCCACATATAAGTGAGATCATATAGTATTTGCCTTTCTCTGACTGGTTTCTTTCACTTAGCATAATAATCTCCAGGCCCAGCTATAATTTCTTTTCCATTTTTTTAATGACAGAGTAGTATTCCTTTGTGTAAATGTACTACTGCTTTTTTATCCACTCATTTCCTGATGGGCTCTTTGCTATCTTGGCTATTGTAAATAATGCTGCTATGAACATAGGGGTGAAAATATTATTTCAAATTAGTATTTTGGGATTCTTAGAATATATTCCCAGAAGAGAGATCACTGAGTGTAAAGACAGTGTCATTTTTAATTTTTTGAGGAAACTCCACACTGTTTTCCACAATGCCTGCACCAGTCTGCATTCCCACCAGAAGTGCACTGGGGTTCCCTTTTATCCACATCCTCACCAGTGATTGGTGTTTGCTGATTTATTGATGATAGGCATGAGGTGATATCTCAGTGTGGTTTTAATTTGCCTTCTTCTGATGATTAGTGATATAGAGCATTTTTTTCATATGTCTATTGGCCATCTGTATTGTTCTCTTTGGAGAAGTGTCTATTCAGGTTCTTTGCCCATTTTTTAATGGGGTTGTTTGTCTTAAATGTAAGAAAAGATTAATTAGCATAGTAGGATTAGAGGAAAACCTCCTGTAAGTTATATTTGTATAAAATAACCAGTCAAAGTTATGTACATAGAAATTATTCCAGCCATAATAGGTCATGTTAATGTTAAGCTGATCCACAGCATAGAAAATGAAAAATACTGAAATAAGTATATTTGGAGAAAATAATATTGGTATCTACATTTATTAGAAAATAAAACTTAAGATAAAGCTAAATTAAATATAGCAATTCAGAATTTTTGATACAATAATAACCAATATGTTTATGGGAAAGAAGGCATATTAAGGAGGGATAGCCCTATTAGGACTTAAAACACTATAGTAAGTCATGTTAGTTAAAAGTAAAAGTGGTATAGTATAAGTCCATGTGTAGAACTTTTAGAAAGATAGTTGAATGCTTACATTAGTTTAGTATTAACCACTTGAAAAAATGTTTTAAAGTATAGAAAAACCAACTGAATGACTACCTGTAAGGTAAAATAAAGTTGTAGTCAAATATTAACCTGCCTAAAGGAAAAATTTACAAAATATTCTAATGTTCAAATTTTAAAAAATGGGAATAATTATGTAATAGAGTAGGAATATATACATACACATATGTTTTCTAATTTTCATCCTATCTGGGAGCTGTTACCCTTTTAACATCAGTTATCACACTGATGTCAAATATAATCAATGTGTTCCCAAATTTCCATTTAATTTTTAAGTAAAGGTTTGGAACATCAGTATTATGCATGTGTGTGTTTGCGCATGTGTGTAACATTTTGCATGTCAGCTTTCAGGGTGACTTGTCTATCACTGATAAATGTATGTTTAGTTTTCGAATGTCTACAACAAAGGTCAAACATCATGATTTTTACAAACTGTTCAAGCTGAGAACACTTGATGACATGGCCTTAGTGCTTACCAATTTATCCTAAATAGGCATTGTTACAAAAGTAATACAGCTTAAGAGATACCAAGTAGATATTCAGCTGTCTTTATTGCTAGTCCCATATATTGCCAAGCTTTATCAATGCCTGGGTCTACAATCAAGAATCTTGTCTTCTAACAAGGGAGATGAGACAAGCACACACACACAAGTGTGCACACAGAAATGTATAGGACATGACAGTGGCTATACCAAGGGCTGGGAGGCAAGAGTTGTGTGTCCTAGACTAGCCAATAAGTGAGTAAGTTATCTCTACCACTGTTAAAAGTAATAGTAAAACTGAGTGAAATTAAATATGCTTTTTATTTTTTTTAAATTTTATTGTTTTTCCATGACCATTTAGGCTCCTTATACCTCCCCCCAAATCAGCACACTGTTGTCCATGTCCATGAGTCCTTTTTCCTTTTTGCTCAATCCCTCCACCCCTCACCCTCTCCCAACTCCATTAGCTGTCCTCCTGCTCTCCATCTATAAGTCTGCCTCTATTTTTCTTGTTAGTTCAGTTTGTTCACTAGATTCCACATATGAGTGAAACCATATGGTATTTGTCTTTCTCTGACTGGCTTATTTCACTTAGCATAATGTTTCCTGGGTCTAAATCATCATGTGTACAAAATCCTAAACAACGTCAGTGGTAATAATATTTTTCCTGGAAAAGCAATCTTTTGCTGGTCTGAATTTTAGACAACATGGTTATAGAGGAGTTTTATTAGTATATGTATGTATGCGTATGCATATGCATGTATATACATATATATGTTTCAAATTAGATTGTTTTGTTAATTATACTTTAATAAACATTGTAATGTTTGTGGAAAATAATTAACTGGAAGTTATTAAAAGAACTCAAGGTGTGAACAATAATTCACTAGGAGAGTAACTGTAATTGTTTGGGAGAATCATGTACAGTCCATGTCTTCCCTATGCTAGACCTATTTCTTGATTCAGAATAAATTATGCTAGCACAGTGATTGTAAAGATGAAGAAATGAAAAAAACATAGAATTTGAATTATTTTACTTGATTTATTCTAGGTGACAACTTGGATATTTTATTTGTGTTTAAAATTTAAAATAATAAAATATAATGTAAATTGCAAGATGTAATATGTTAAGGAGAAAATCTTAATTCATACATAATATATTTATAGAATTTGAATAGTATGTTTAAAGTAGAAGGTATTCTGTTAGAATTAGTTGTTTAAAACTAAAGGACAATCAAGAAACTACTTTTACTGAAATGTTATAGATTATTAAAAATAATTCTCTCCTATAACAGAGGGGGTTTTTAAAATTCTATGCTCCAGGTGTCAAAAACATTGGTATAACACCAGTAGATACACAATCATTTGCAATGAGTAATAAGGGTGGGTAGCAGGTAACCCCACGTGGGCCATCCACCATGTTTGATTTAACTTTCATTTGTTTGCTAATCGCTTTCTGAAGAGCAGTGGCCAGGAAGTATGCAGTGACAACTGAGCATAAGGGGATGCTGCTCTTAGCTTACTTTCCTACCTACCTGGGTTGCTGAGGGTCAAAACTAAGTCAGTAATGCCATACATGACTTGCTAAAGCAAATGGGAAAATGTGAGACTAAGAGTGTTTACTGCTAACTGGAAATTTGCCATAATTTTCTTCAAGAGCACTAAATATCAATTTTAATTAAATTTAAATAGAAAAGTTGCATAACTTTTAAATTACAAGGTAATTGTTCCAGCTAACTAAGGCAGTAATCTCCTGTTAACCCAGGTGACCTATTGGAATAAAATAGCAATTTTAAAGTGTGCTTTTCCCCCTCTGAAAGTTCTCAGGATTATTGATTCAGTTATTATCTTATGATACCAGAAAATAATAGCAATGCTATTTCTTTTTAAAAGCAGTGGGATACATCATTAGTTACTGGTTCAATGACTGGATGTATTCTTCAGAAAAATTAGAAAGGAAAATCTCTCTTTCATACATAGTTATATGAGTATATAATAAACATCTTGAAATTATTCTCCATTGAATCATTGATCTCCTATTGATGAGACAGGTACAATCAAAGAGGTTATCATATTTTCTACTGAAAGCTTCAGCTTAATCTTCCATATTTATATGATTGACTAAATTGAATAAGAACATAACACAATTGCTGCATCAGATTGTTTGGTGAAATATTTATAACCATCTCTATTGAAAGGCTTAATAAGGAGTTTAAGAGTTGCAACATAATCCAAAACAATAATTTAAAAAACAATTATAGGGAAAACAGTAACCAACATATTATAACACAGAAACAGTATAATTTATTCCATCCTCACATATTTAGAAGTACAATCGAATGAATGCATTAACTCAGGATAAATAAAATGAAAAATTATTGATGGGGGATAAGGGTAAAACAAAAATAATACAAACTATAAACTTTATTACTTTGTTCATCTCAAACCTGCATGTACTTGCAAATACTTATGTATCTGTGTAAACAGAAAATGAGTAGTAATCAAAAAAATAAACAAAACTAGAATTGGTCTTCAACATAAATGTTGGTAAGAACAAAAATGAAGTGGAAACAATTAGATAAAGAACATACATCCTAAGAGGAATTATTGAAAGAAGCAAAGGTGGTCTTTGGGGGTGGGGGGGAGTATTTATCTATGTTCTCAAAAAATAAAATCACATGTAATAATTAAAAAATATAAAAGAGGGGAAGATAAAACAAAAGTTGGAGTTTAACTCATATATAAAATGGTAAAGAAATAAATATCTACTTTCACCTTATGAACATATATTTTGAATATAGCCTGTCTTTGTTTTTCCTCCTAATTTTCTAGTTTACTAAATGTTAGAAAGAAAGAGAATGAGAAAGAGATGATGTGTTTTTTTGAAAGATGACAGTTGAACTATGAGATAAGAATTCATTAAATGCAGAATTTATGAAATCATAAACATCTATTTGAAATAAAAATTTCAGAATCTGAAAAACAGATAAAGATTACATCACATAGAGCATCCATTAGTTTTAAATTCTATTTCTATGCTCACTGATACACACCTCCACCTGAAATGTAAACTCCTTCGGGAGAGGAGGTGGTGACTTGTAGTAAGAGCTTAATAAATATTTGATGATGAAGAGTGGACAATAAATACCACAGGATAACATGTTTGAAGAGTGGACAATAAATACCACAGGATAACATGTTTGGTAATGAAAACCAAGTTGGAGAAAGACATTATGTAGTATAGAAAGCAAATTTGTATTCCTTTTTGCATATGAATCTCCATAGGGAAGGATTGTGGATACCCATATATATTTTACATGAAGCAATCAAAGGGCTATAACCAAAGAGATACATGGATTACTGGGTCAGTCCTTAAAAAGGAACTATATTTCTATTCAGAAGTAGCATATATAGCAGATCGACAAGAAATGTAAATGCAGTGAAACTGGGAACTGAAAACCTATAAAATGGTATTCCATTTAATAATCATTATTACACATAAAAACCGAACCATATAGTATTTACTAAAAAAGGTAAATCATAGACGCTAAAGTCGGAAAACTTTGTCTCTGGGGTAGTCTTAGCCATATAATTATAATACTTCAATATTTTGGGCAAATCATTTTACTTATTGGACATTATATTTCTATCAGTCAGTTGATGTTTCTAATGTGAAATATTTCAATGTTTATGACAATGTTTTGTAAACTGTTTACATAGTACATACTGTATATCACAAATTTTAAGAGGCACATTACTTTTCACATATTTAATAACCCTGAAATTGAGTTATGTATTACGTGTGCTAGCTTTTCAATGAAATTGACAACTTTTTGTTAATGTACATTTAAAAATGGAAAAAGATGAAGAAGGTCAAAGGTAGAAAGAGAAAGTAAAAACCTTCTGAATGCAAACCCACAATAAAGTTAAAAGGCAAGCTAGAAACTGCACAATGATATTTCTACATAACAAGTTCAAGGTTAATTTGCTAAATGGAAGGAGCCAGCTTATAAATAAATAAAGGAAAGGTGAAATTTAAAAAAAATTAAACCTCCTTTTCCAATGCTTTTCTTCATGATTCTGAATTTTGACTTAGAACTAACAAATGATTTGATGAGTAGTCCTGGAAATAACGTCACTCTTCAGTAGGATTTTGTTGTACACTACTGTTCTGTATAATGACCAAACAACAACAAAAATCATTGACTTCCTTGAAAAAGAGGCCACACACAGCAGGTATGGTCCATCTTAGGTCTAAAAATTGTTTTAAATGAACGTGGAGCTTCTTACAGTGTTGGGATAGAGGCTAACAGAGATTGTGCCAGCTTCAAAATATGTCTTTTAAGAATGCTCATGAGGTCACCTCTATCCCAGCCAAGCTAAATGTGCAAAGGAACATATATTTGGGCCAGGCCATTTTAGGTTATATTCACTTCACCATATTGTTATCATGTGGATTCATAAAACTACAAATTGGGCTAGCAGTGATAGTTTATATATAAGCAGTTGCTTCTCAGAAAGACTCTTCACAGGAAAGGAGGATAATACATGCGGGACAACTAATCTGTGCCACAACTCTGAGCTGCAGATAGCTCATTAATGATTTTAGGCGGCACCCCTTGAAAGATGCCTTCCCTAACTTTCCTTTCTGTTTTAGATTCAGCTTGTTATTTTTCTCTTGGAATATACACCAGTTTCCTTCACTGCAGTTATCATTTTTCTTTTAATCAACTTAATCACTTGTTTACTTTCTTCATTTTCCACCCATGGCTACAAATAGCATATCTTTTTTTTTTCCCCCTCTGACCTATCTCTACACCTATGGTACAAAGAGTCCACAGATATTTGTTAAATGACAGAAATCAAATGTAAATTAGGGGATTAACCTAGAAACGTCAACGCACTCCTTTTCTTGGATTAGTTTTTGTTGTTGTTACACTCTTTACTTGAGATCATCATAATTAAGATGCAGTTGCAAGAAATAATACAGCAAGATACTGCACATTCTTTTATCCAGGTTCCCTACATGGCAACGCTGTGCAAAATTTTATTACATGGGATATTCATTGCAAGCAATATTACAATAGGGATACTAATATTGATACAGTCCGAACAACATTTCCATCATGAGAAGGCTCTCCCAGTAGCTCTTCTATAGATATTTGCTTCTCTCCAGCTCTTCCCCCTTTCTTAAACACTGGTACTCACTAATCTCTTCTCCCTTTCTATAATTGTGTCACTTCAAGAATGTTCTGTAAATAGAATTTGAAGTGTGCAGCCTTTTGGGTTTTCTTCCTCAGCATGATTCTCTGGGGATTCATACAGGTTGTCGCATGTATCAGTAATTTGTTTCTTTTAATTACAGAGTGATATTCCATTGTTTGCATATACCAAGTTTGTTTAAACCCTCACCTGTAAGCCTCTGAGTTGTTTTCAGGTTTTGGAATGTTACTCATGAACGCAACGTAGTATAAACGCACTTGTGTATAGCTTTTTATTTTTCTCTCTCTGAACTTGAGTTTTCATTTCTGTGGAATAAATGTTTAAGAGTGCAATTGCTGAGTAGTATGATAGTTGCAAGTTTACTTCAGTAACAAACTGCTGAACTGGTAAGAGTGGCTGTATGTACCATTTCAGCAGCAGTGTATGAGAGATCTGTTTTCTCTGCATTCTCATCAGCATGTGGCATTTTCATTATTTTTTATTTTAGCCATTTCATAAGTGTGTTATGATATCTTATTGAAGTTTTTATATGCATTTCTCTGATGACATGATATTAAACATCCTTTCAAGTGCTTATTTGCCATCTATAGGAGCTCTTCTGTGTCTTTTTTTTTTTTTTTTTTAGTTTAATCTGCTTGTTTGGGTTTTTTTAATACTGTTGATTTTTTTAGCATCATTTATATAGTCTAGATAAATGTTCTTTGTCAGATACCTGGTTTGCATATGTTTTCTTACAGTCTGTAGCTTGCTTTTCATCCTTTGAGAGACTTAATTTTGATAATGTTAACTTTCATTATTTTCTGTTATGGGCTGTGATTTTGATCCAATGTTTAAGACCTCTCTGCTTAATCCTAGCTCCCAAAGATTTTATAATACTTTACTTTATAAAAATTAAGCTTTATAGTTTTATATTTTATACCTAATTCCATGATCCATTTTGAGTAACTTTTTTGTGGAAGGTATGAGACTCTAGTCCATTTATTTCTTTGTGTATTTCCACTTCCTCCAGCATTGTTTGTTGTATAGACTATCATTCCTCTATTACAGTTTTTTCACACCATTGTCAAAAACTAGTTGATATATGTGTGTGGGTTTCTTTCCAGTACAACTGTGTCTCATTTATCTATATATCTATCCCTCCACTAGTACTGCACACTCTTGATTATCTGGCCCGTGATGGTGTGGGTGAGGGTGGAGTTCAGATGTTTTCCTGGATTCAAAAAGGTATTTTTTAAATGTTTGCCATATGGTTAAGCAGTTCCTTTCTTTGGTATTTCGATGGGGCTTTTTCTGTTTATTCCCATTGGCATTTGGATTACTGCCTTCTTTAGTTACAACTTTATGTATGAGTCAAAAGCAATATCACCCCCTATGCTCTTCCTGGTATCTTGAGGCCACTAGTAGACTGTATGACTTTTAGATAGCATATGTATATATATATATATGTAATTCCCAGCATTGTTTGTTGTATTTAGTGGGAGGGAGAGGGAATAGTATGTCTGCTTGATTTTCCCGGAAGTGCTTTATAGCCTTTTTGTTTAAAAGTAAATTTATTGGGGTGACATTGGTTACTAAAATTATATAGGTTTCAGGTGTATAATTCTATGGTACAGAATCTGCATATTGCATTGTGTAGTTTTTTTTTTTTAAGTACTGGCTCTGAAATAAGTAATCACAGGTTCAAATTCTAGTTTCACTACACAGAAAACCTGAACCATTAAGCAAGCAAGTTCTTAACCAATATCTCTTACTTCAATAATTCAGTTTTCAAAAGCCCCCACACATATCCAGTTTTCCTATGCCTCAGCTGCTTCTGGATAGCATATGTACCGTGAATGTCATAGTTCTGTTGATGTTGCTGCTACCTGGATTTTAAATGTCCTCTCATCAATAATTATAATAGAAATTATAAAATATACTTTGGTGTAGCTCTGGAATATTTCCTCTTACTACCTTTGTTTAATTTGACATAATTCTATAAATTCAGCATACAGCTAGTGCTATAGCAAATAATAGTTACTTTCAGTCAGAGGACAATCTCTATGTGCAAAAACATGTGAAAGTATACTTGGTACTTTCTCAAAAAACTTGTATTTTTTTTCACTAAAAATAGTAATTTATTTTGAAAGTATCTTTAGGTGAGAACTAAATTATGCAACTTTTGAATATTGACATTTTACAAGCTCCTTCAATATTTTAGTTTAATGAACTCTTAAGGATGTCAGCTTTTAAAACTCAATGGTTGAGGAAATTAGATAAAACCTGGATGTTGAAAAATCATGAACATAATATCACTTCTTTTTCAGCATTTCTTATGTGTCCTGCCTCTGCTTAGGGTCTCCACAAACCTAAACTAGTTTACACTCAAAAATACTTCCTAGTTTAAAAAATAAATAAATAAATAAAATAAAAAGCTTCCATGCTGCAAGCTGGTAGTATTCAGTAATGTTAGTTTTGTTTCTTTCTGCATCTTAGATACAATTTGTTCAGCAGGCAATTATCGATTTGGCTTTCATACCAGTAGGAGGCATCATTATGTTGCACTGAATGAACCCTCAGCCATATGCAAGAAGGTATTGTATCCTAGCATTACCAACATGAAGCTACAGTGATGGGTTTAAATTTTCTCTCTAGAGCTCAATACAACAAGCTTAATAGGTGACACAACAAGTATTCTATATGCAAAAGCCCGGAGGGTTTTGTTCAGGGAAGTTAAATTTGGTAAACAGATTGAGATATCAAAAATTATAATGCCACAGCAGCCGTAGGTCTAGCACTGTGATTTTGTGCTAGTTTTTTTTCTAGCTCCTTTAGTACTAAAAGAGTTCATTTAAAAACCATCACATAAATGCTTGGAACTGTCTTAAAACTAACATGGTAATGCTGATGAAACAGAGAAATAGTGATGTTTTAAACAATATGTTTTCTGAAGTAACAGATACAGATTAAGCACATGTAAAAAAAAAATCACTTCATACTTTTATATCACCACCATTGAAACTGGAAGGAACTTAAAACTATTATCTAAAATATAAATCATGGAGAAAAAACTAATTTTAAATAATATTAAAGTCTAATAAAGATGCCCTTAAAAAGGCAAGGTTACATTAAGTAATTTTTGTGAAAATGAGATTGAAGTATTATTTAACATCTACATTTAAATGCTTATTTAAATAATACATATAATGTTTTTCATTCCATATTTAATTTGTGGTCATTGATGAGTCACTTAAGTAATTGTAAGCCATATTTTAAAATTTATGTACTATTTAATGTGTTAAAAAATTACTGTAACAAATTATATTTATTAGCATCTTCAACATAGAATATCTAGGCTGTGCAGACATGTGAATCTGTGAAAGACAAGTTACAAATTAATTGCATTGTGGAATACTTTAAAGACGAAAATACATTGTCATCTTACAAATACCATGTGGGCAAAAGTGTATGTTGCCATTAACTATAACACTTAGATTAAATGAGAATGTTTTGCTTTGGCATTTACTTTTTATCTTTGAAACAAATGATTTCATACTATTGGCTGTAAGACTATTTTTAACCAAGAAAAAATAAAAATTATGTGATTACTCTCTACCTAATAAGCATATATATGCCCAAATTTTTAACTTTTTCAAGTAACAGTGTTTGAAAGACACAAAATACCCCCCGCCCCCAAAATAAAAAACCCACAGCCTTAACACATGACCGAAAAATGCTTTTATAGACACCAAAGTAAGTTATGAATAGTCTAATAAATTGATCTATAAATATAATTATTTTTCGTCGCCGTCGTCGTCGTCGGCAGCCGTCCGTCTCGAGAGACGATGGTGTAGCTTTCCACTGGCCTGCCGCTGCCGACACCACACCACGTCCTCTCTGCCCCAGCTCCTCCCCTCATTCCTGTCTGTATGAGTATTTCTTCTTTATATCTTTGTTTGTTGGACTTCCATGCAGCTCGATTTTCTGGAACTCCTGGTTGTCTCTACTTTTGAGCCGTGTGTCAGTTCAAAACAGACTAGAGCACGAGGCTGGGTTCCGAGCTACTGGGTTCCAGGCTGGAAGATGTGGCTGGAGACTGCAGTGGCGGCCCGGGAGCAGCGGGAGCGTCAGTTATATCTATTTTCATTGGAGAGCTCTGAAACTGGGCCATTGACGGTGAGAGGCTTCAGCACCAGATCTTCCTGGACAATGGACTTTTCATTCCCCTGTGAAAGGGTCACAGTGTTCAAGTTGCAGTTGTGTTCCGATCCTTTGGTTCCGAGGCGGCGGCGGCGGCGGCGGCAGCGGCGGCGGCGGTAGCGGCCCCTCCTCACCCGAACATCAGGGCCCTCCAGACCCCGGCGCCCCAACAGAAAGAGGAAGGACATCTCTAAAATCAGAGAAGGAAAACTCTGACTCCAAAAAACCTCCGCTGCCTTGCGGCATACCTCTTCAGGGGAAAGGCTAAGGGAGTAAACCCCGACAGAAAATCCGGAGCTGGAGTCCCTAAGGCGGTTTGACGTTGTAGTCAACACCAGCAACTCCTGCGGCGCACCTGAAGCCAAGCTGTATTGACATCGTCTTTCCCTTGGACCCTTCAGCTGTGAAGAGAGGGGGGGGTCTGCTGCATGGGCAACAGCAGACCCTCCATATCACCCTGCCCAGGCTCTGTAGCTTCAGTTTCACTGGAGAGGACACTGCAGCGTCATCGCAAGATGTCGACTCAACACGGGAGGAGACAGATACCGGTTATAAGCTCATCCGATTGGTGAAGGAAACGAGCGCCAGGGGTCTCCTCTGATGGTGGGAGAGGTCATCGCACCTCACTGGACAGCTACCGCCCGCCTCAAGCTGGGCAGCCCCAGCCAATTAGGTGCCGTCTCGCCATGGCTCGCCTGCCCCACTGGGTGCGTGGGGATCAGAGAGGCGCCTCTCGAAAAGTGGGCCACAAAACACCCGCACCAGTTAATTCCAAGCAAACAACAAGAAAGAAGCCTCCAGCTCTTCGCCTCGCTAGCTGGAACATCAGGACTATGTGCCCCGGACTTACTGCAGACCTTCCGTGGATCAATAGTGCCAGGAAAACCGCTGTCATCGATAGGGAACTGGCACGACTAAACATCGACATTGCGGCTCTACAGGAGACCCGGTTGGCCGACAACGGAACTATCAGAGAAACCAACGACACCTTCTACTGGCAAGGGAAGTCTCCGGACCAACCAAGACAGCACGGTGTTGGGTTCGCTGTGAAGAACACGCTTGTTAATTCCATAGAGCCACCCAATTATTTTTAATAGTTTAATTAATTAGCCAAGTAAGAAAACGTACTGTCAAAGCAGACTACTCACAATAAATCTGATTTTTATAATTTATTAGCTTTGCGAGTCAACTTGAAGAAATTATTTAATTGTCCTGGGGCCCTGTTTTGTTGTTGTTATTGTTGTTTTAATATATAAAATGTGAATGATAATATTTAGCTAACTCAGTGGCTTTCTTGGATAATAATATAGTTTATGTAAATTAATATTAGTATAAGATAGTATACCTGGTAATACCTAACTTGTATTAATTAATATTTTATTGACACTTTATATAATTGCAGTGTGATCTATACTGATATTTAGAGAATCTTAGTTTAAAAGCAGGCTAAAGGTTGTCTACCAATATCTTTTCTATTATAGAGACTTTATTTTTAGAGAAAATTTAGATTTATAACTAAATTAAAAGGAAAGCATTGAGATTTTCCAGATATCTCTTGTCCCCATGTCCAGAACTTCCCCTCATTATCAACATCCCCCTTGGAGCAGCACATTTGTAACAATTCATGAACTAACATTGATACATTATCACCCAAAGTCCACAGTTTACATTAGGGTTCACTCTTGGTGTTGTGCATTGTGTAGGTATAGACAATGTATAATTATATGTATCCACCATTATTAAAAATAAGAAGGGGAAGGGTCTAGTCAAGGAACTAGTATGAATGACCCATGGACACGGACAAGAGGGTGGGGATTGAATGTGGGAGAAAGGGTGGGCGGGGTAGAGAGACGCAATGGAGGAAAAATGGGAGAACTATAATAGAAAAACAATAAAAAAATTAAGAAATAACTCAACATGTTATGGGTAAAAGTTAAATGGCAAATAAAAATAGAATTCTGAATATACTCATATTATATATGTATTTAAAAAAAAGGCAAGAGAAAGAATGGAATGGAAGTCAAGGGAGTGGAAACAGAAAACACATAATAAAATGTTAGACCTAAGTCCAGCCATATGACTTATTAGATTAAATGTGAATATGATGGAAATCACAGAAACCCGTCCTTGTCACCTTCCAGTCTCTCTGTACACAAAAGTAATATTTTCCTGCCATCTAATAGCACCTACATATATTTTTTCTGTTCTAAATCTTCGTACAATTAGCATCCTACAATGTGTACTTTTTTGTGTCTAATCTATTTCACTTAACATTTTGCTTGCTACATACATCCATATTGTTCCTGGAATTTACCATTCATTTTTATTCCTGTCTTATAATCCACTTTATGAACAAACCAAAACACATCAATTCTTTCTCATAGTAGTAGGTATTTATGAAGTTTACAGTTTGAACTATAATGAATAGTGGTAATATAAACATTCATAATATATATGCACAAATGTTTTAAATATATGTAAACATTAGAGTAGAACATATATTCCTAGGAGTGACATGGTTGAATCAAAGGCTATGAATATGTTCACCTCTGTAGTAATTTGCAGATTCCCAAAGTGTCTATATCAATTTAACTTTCTGTCTACAGAAAATGTGTTTTTCAGGTGCTTCATGTATTTTTCAAAACTTAATATTTACTAATTGCTTTAGCCATTCTGTTTGGCAGGTAGTGGTACTTTATTGCAGCTTTGTTTTGCATCTTCCTGATGGCTATGAAGATGAGAATTTATATATTTATTCATGTTGATATCTAGTTAACCCAACACCATTTATTACTAAGATAATAATTGTTATTGCATTAAAGTGTCATTTTTATCATAAATAAATGACAATATATGTAGTTCAATTTTGAATTTTCTATGTACTTTTATTGATCTATTTTTACTACCCTACATCAATAACATTGGTCAATGTTAGCATAACTTTAAAATTGGACTTGATACCTAAGAGTATGAGTTATTCAACTTCATTCTAATCTAATCAGTTCTTTTTTCTTGCACTGTCACACAAAAAACTTCTATGTTTATATACACACAAAAACATGTTGCAGAATTTTGTTTGGATCTCTCAAAATGTATAGGTAATTTCAGGGAGGAGAATAATATTCCTGTACTAGTGATCATAGTGTCTGCCTCTTTTATTTTGCTCTTTCAAAAAATTCTTTACATACCTTTTAAAATATTTTGTGTATAGAGATAAAGGCATCTTTCTTAGCTTTATTCCTAAATACGAGATCATTTTAATGCTATTATAAGTAATAGACTTTTTAAATGTTTTTTTTCTCTGAAATCATGATAAACTTTATTATTTGTTCTTATTCTCAGTAGGAATTTCTTTATCACTTAACCAGCCTATTCATGTTTTCTATAGATGTTCATAAAATATTTTATTATACTAATGATATATTATCATTTTTCCTAGTTTGTCAATTAAATATTTTATCAAATATATTTTTGGATTCTGTCAAGATGTCTAATGAAGTTTTCTCTTTTTACTAACATGTTGAGTGACAAAGATTAATTTTCTAATACTAAACCACTTGTATAATACAACCTACTTGGGCATGATTTGTTACCATTTTTTATGTTAGTGGAATCAATTTTTATACTTCATATATAATTGGTTTTCCATCTATATTCATGAGAAATATTGTTCTGTATTTTATTACTTTTATAATCTTTGTAATGCATTTGTTTTCTTTTGTTGGATTTCTCTCCCTAAAAATCAACTTTATAACTCAAAAACTTCATTAATTAATAGCAGGCAAAGAACTTGAACACATATTTTATTAAAACATAATGTTGTATACAAATAGATAGTAAGTCTGAAGAAGTGTTGGACATAATTTTCATCATAGCATTGCAGATTAAACTGCAATAAAATAGCATGTCATAATTGCTGTATTTAGATTACTAAGTGACCAGACAGAAAAGTGGTCAAAAATCTGGTTTTAATTTACCCCTCCATCTAGGGCTTTAAATCTTATTGATGTTCTCAAGTCCATCCTGTAGTGAGGATTCCGAACCCTAAATACCTTGAGGCCTTCAAGCATGCTACCTTGTTATTCAGAAATTTGGAATTAACTCTAACTTGCAGGTCAACTCAGTTTCCCCAAATGATGAGCAAACTAACTATGATTTAAGCCTCTAGCCAAGTGATCAGGCTGGATTCATGCCTTCCAGGACAGCTGATGATTCTCAATATTCCTCTAAAAGCTTGTTGCCTCTTAAACACTATCATTTCTGAAACTCTCTGATGATGCCTTCATGAATATGTTTGTTATTTAATGGAAACTTCGTCTGCCAAGCAATGTCTGATTCTACCAAGTGTTATTTAGAGTCACCACTCTATCACCATATATATTCACAATAAAAATCATTGTTAGTTTGGTAAAATGAGAAAGTTAAAAATATATAAATGTCTACTCTTTCCCTGGCCCTGTAGTAAGCAATTGGGGTGCAATAACAATCCTAAGGAATGATATTCTGATCTTTATAAAGCTTTTCTGTTATGAAAGACATAGATGTAACCAAGTCAATCACAAAACAAATGTTTCATAAAAATAAAAATATTTTCCTACATCCAATAGGAGTACATATAATATTTTGCTAACTAAATTGTGCCTCATCTATCACAGACATTTTATCTTTTTCCTAGAGAAAAGTTCAGACATAGGAATTTTAATGTCTAAATGATTTTTGTAGAAGAAATAAAAGTTATTTAAGAATTGTCTTCTCCTAGTATTAATGACTGCAAAAATTAACCCAGGTAAGAACATTTAAATAGTTTATATATATTTCCAGTATATATTGTGGTTAAATCTCCTGTATGAAAAATGTTTTTTTCTTTTTTCTTTTTCTTTAATAAGTATTGCAAGAATTAGATGGCATAATCCAGTTATTAGCAGTTGACACAACAGGTAAGAAGTAAGACAAATTTAAGGCTTTTGAACCCTATGGATCAATATACATCTTGGCACATAGGGAATTAACCATAAAGCTCTCATTAGTTTTAATGAATATATGTATCCAATGTAAAATTTTCATATTGAATCAGCACAAAGTTATGTGCAGGTGTTTAATTGTCAACAGATCTAATGTCTGATCTGAATCGATTAAAAGAACACAGAATAAAACTATCAATTCGTAAAGATAAAAAGGTCTGGAAAATAATATTGTTACATTACATTGGAATAATTTAATCAAACTTAAGTCTATTTAGCAACATTTTAGCTTTACCTCATTTAATAAACTAAATGTAGGTGTGTATTCCATGCTTAGCAGCAATACATTTAAATATTTAAAATTTATGTCAGCATTTTTATTGTGATTCAGTTTTCATTTATTCAAATTATTCAACAGAATAAAACTCATTTTTGAACCCTAAGCACTAATTAATTTTTCATTATTTTGTTTGTAGTGGAATGTCCCCAGTATACTAGTTGTTTCAATGAGTAAATGCATTTTTGATTTTTATCTTGTTGACATGAGATAGCAACTCTCTCGTCTTGTTATGTAACCCAGAGTAGTGTAAGCACAGCGTTGAACCTATCTAGTCTGTCTTTTGCTAGTTAGATTTATCTAAATGGTTTGCTGTTTTTGTATACAAGATGTATATTTCAAGACCCCCAGTGGATGCCTGAAAGCATGGATAGTATTGAACTCTATATATAGTATTTTCACATACATACATACCTATTATGAAGTTTAATTTATTTAAAAAATGCTAAGCATAACTTATAAAAACAGTAAAAGATTAACAATAATTAATAATAAAATAGAATGGTCATAATCATATGCTGTAATAAATGGTATGTGAAGTTGTATCTCTTTGTCTCTTCCCCCAAATGTATAACATTTATATTTTTAGTCTGTGGTTGATCATGGGTAACAGAAACTATAGAAAGCAAAACACAGATAATGGGGGAGGATTGTAAATGGAATTTCTTTCTAAGTTTCAGTTTTTAATTATTTATTATTTTTGTATAGAAATACAATTGATTTTTTGCATGGTCATCTACCCTGCAACTTCTCTACAACTTTACTGAAGTTGTTTATTAGATCTACTAGTTATCTTGTGGATTCTTTGGTGTTTCTATATGTAGAATCCTGTAATTTGTGAATAGAGTTAGTATTCTCTTCCAAATTGAATACCTTTTATCTTTTTCATGATCTTATTGCTCTTCCTAGAGCTACCTGTTGACTAGCAGTGGTAAAAGTGGGCATTCTTATCTTGTGCTTGATTTCAGAGGGAAAGCTTTCAGAATTTCACCATTGAGTATAATGTTCACTATGGTTTTTTCATAAATGCCCTTTACCATGTTAAGGAAGCTTTCTTCTATTCCCAGTTTTCTTGCTTTTTTATTTTTTTGCGTCTTGAGCATTGTATATGCTAAGTTGACTTGTGATGAAGCCATGGTTGACAGGGTTCTCTAATTTATTGGAGCCCTCTTTTTAAAAAAATTAAATTATAGTTGACATACAACATCATATTAGGTCAGGTATGCAACAAAGTGACTTGATATCTATATACCTTATAAAGTGCTCACCACAATAAGTTTAGTAACCATCTATCACCATACAAAGTTATTAAAATATTCACTGTATACCCTATGCTGTACATTTAGTGCTTATGACTGATTTTGTAACTAGAAGATTATACCCCTTAATCTCCTTCTCCTTTTTCACCCTTCCTTCCCCCCCTCTCACCTCTGGCAACCATCAGTTTGTTCTTTGTATCTATGAGTCTGTTTTTTGTTTTGTTTTGTTTGTTTTGCATTTTATATTCCAAATACAAGTGAAATTATATGGTAGTTGTTTTACTTTGTGAGTTATTTCGCTGAGCATAATCCCCTATAGGACTATCCATGTTGTTCAGATGCCAAGATTTTATTCTTTTTTATGACGAATATGGTGTTAGATTCCTTAGAGCCCCTGGTCAAAATGTTTTTTGTCCCCTCAACATATGTTATTTTATGTATGCTTCTTGTTAAATATATCTTTATTATGCATTGCTGACTCATTAACTTCAAACTCACCATCATCAACAATAACTCATGCCCAATAAAGCTGATCTAATGCACTTTGTAAGACACATCACAGTGTTTTTATTCACTTGTCTATTGATGGGCATTTGGGTTGCTTCCACATCTTGGCTCTTGTAAATAATATTGTGATGAGATGGAGGTGCATATAACCTTTTGAGTTAGTGTTTTGGGTTTCTTTGAATATATACACACAAATGGAATCACTAAGTCATAGGCAGTTCAGTTTTTAATGTTTTGAGGAAACTCTATGCTCTTTTCTATTGTAATTATACCAATCTGCATTCCCATTAACAGTACACTAAGGTTCCGTTTACTCCACATCTTTGCCAGCACTTGTATGAAGCTATAAGGTTAAGTGTAGGAAATATAGTTAATGATACTGTAATAACTATCTGTGGTGCCAAGTGGGCACTTAAATTACCAGACAGAACACTTTGAAACCTATATGAATGTCTATCCACTATATTCTACACCTAAAAATAATACAAAACAGCATTGAAACTAATATGTGATTGAAGAATAGAAAAAAATTACTGTTACAAAGCAAATGTTCTATAGATGTTTGTTGAATTGACTGACCATGAAATTGATAAGTTATCCATTTACACTGACCACAGAACAGCTTCCAGAGACATGCTGGTGATGATAGGTAGTCATTTTCTTCACATTCTTGATGCTGAATTGTCACAGATTAAAGGATGGCTAAAATGAGCTTTCATGTAGCTATTCAAAAGGTAGCTTAAAATGTCTTTTAGGAAGTATAATTTTTAATATTAGACCAAGTTAATTAATTGGGAATATACCAGGTAAAATTATTTTCAATTGTGTCTTAGCAATAGATTCTAAACTTAAAAATTCTATTTTTCCAAATCTCATATGAACTATTCCACTTCTTCTTTTCTGACATTGATTTCTGTGTCTACATTATACTTTTAAATTATGCTACAGAGGGGAATTCTTAAGCATGAAGTTAGATGTAATACAAAATGTATCAGAGTTCACAAAGCTTTTTTATTAGATGCTGAGACTTCTGTCCATTTTAAAAGCAGAAACAACCTCTCCCTTGGTTTCAAAGAAGAGAAGTAATTACTCTAGTAATAAATGATTAGAGATTTCATTACATTGGAATAAGAAGAGAAGAAGGGAAATGCAGTTGCCTCTTCATTAGAGGCCTTTAGTATGGACAGAGTATCTTTGTAAAGTGAACATAAGCTTTGGAACAAGTATTACAAAATGAAAGGTAAAAAAAAGAGAGGACATGAAAGATTCTGAAATCACAAATAAAAGAGAAAAGAACTCAAATAAATGACCAAAACACTCAAATTTTACTTATGGTAAATTCTAAAAAAATATATGAAATGTTAATTTAGATTTAAAGTGTAAAGTTCTTTTCATTTTCTCCTTTCAAAATCCTGCCAACTGTTTTATGTCTTCTGATATCTATGTAGGCATAGTTATACATGTTTTACTTTACCATGCCTTCTTAGATAAATTTGAAAATCTCCAACTATGAGATAGCATAACTGTTCCAGAGTCAAACATTATATAGATATAAGAGGTGAATTGTCAGTGCAACTGTTATCACTTCTATGGAAAAAGTTATACAAGAACACGGTAGCATACTAATGTCATTTTTATATATGATTGACTATCATGTATCTATATAGTATACTTCTATCATATGCTTGATAAAGCAGAAAATTACAATTATATACAGATAAAATATATAATTATTTATTTTAATTAATGTAACGTAAGTAGCCTGTATGTGAAATCTTGTTTAAAATTATTTTCTAGAATTCAATTGACTGGTATACTTTAGAAAAAAAGGAAACTAATTGATATATTTTTAAACTTCAGTTAACATGTACCTATTTTTTTCATAATTATAGTAGTATTTGAATTAGGTGGCATTATCTGCAAAGTACCTAACTTGAAAACTGTCCCACAAGAATGATTCATAAAGGTGTACTGCATATAAATCATAAATGAATATAATGTAGTTGATGTGTTTAACCAGGCATTGAGACTATCAACAGTTATGTTTTAAAATATTTAGAATTAAGGACTTAATATAATTACATATTTGGAGATAGGGATTGCAACAAATTTTAATATATTTAATACGTTAGTCACAATTTGAAAATGGAGGGAACTAAGGCAGTTTAAATATTTAATGTAAGTAAGGCAATGGTTATTCAACTATATATTATTATTGGTCATGAAAAAGTTTAGCTTTCATAGTTTATCAAATTCTATTTCCTGTAAAAATGGACATTTTACATTAAATATAAAATAATATTCAGGTAATTCAGAAGCATACTGATTGCCAGGGAAATTAGGCTACTTTCTTTTACCTGTAACTGAGTGAAACAAGTGAAAGGACTGACAAATGGTTTTTGGAGCAGTGAAGATAGTAATTTTATTGCACATTCACAGTTTTATTTTATGTAAGACTATGAAATAATTTCATAATCATCTTCTCTACCAATAAAACAATGCTTTGCAATTAAAATACCCACTTGAACATTAAACTATCAGCCTCAAATTTGAATATATGGCAATATGTTTATATCAATTAAAATCTCCTGCACTATATTTCAAATATTTCATTAAAATAAATGGCCAAGGGACTCTGTATGGTTATAATGATAGGAAATATAAACTCATCTTGCACTACCTTAAGTACTGTCCTTCTTAAAAAAATTAGTTGCAATAGAAAAGGTTACACAAATAAAACACATATAATGAAAAGAAAAAGAAGCTACATTAGGCAGATATTTCAAACTCTGTATTTTGTCCAGATTCTACATGTGCATATAGAAAATGTTGTTCAGGTGAAAAGTTTATCTGCAGTGAATTTCCATAGAAAAGATGCATTTAACTGATAGGATAAATGACACTACTATTTTTCTTCATTTAAATGTATCTCAGAACAATACAGTCATATGACAATAACTAGAATTAGTTTATTTTAGATATCAATAATATCTGATTTTATATTAAACCTCTACACAAACTGTTATGGGGTTGTTTTATAATGTTGTAGCCTTTGCAAATTTATTTAATACCTGCGTAGTGCATGGTACGTGTAAAGGTTATATAGAGATAAGCCCATTTAATTCAATTCCCATAGTAAACCTATGAGGCAGAAATTTATCTCATACCTTATTCTACTATGAAACCAGTTGCATTTTTATACACCAGTAATGTACTATCAGAAAGAAAAAATTAAGAAAACAAATCTTATTTACAATTGCATTAAAAAATAAAATAGGAATAAATTTAACCAAGATTGTAAAAGATCTATACTTAGAAAATTATAAGACACTGAAGAAGGAAATTAAAGAAGACAGAAATAAGTGGAAGCATATACAGTAGTCCCTCTCTATATCGCAGTTCACTTATCATGGCCTCACTATCGCGGGATTTTTTAAAATATTGTATTTAATTATTTATCACAGGTTTTTTGCTATATTGCAGGATTTTGTGGTACTGTGTACATATGTTGTTAAATTTACATAGGTTTAAGAGTGTATAATGTGTTTAATAACATAAGTAGTGTTTATAAAAGTGTGGAAACGGTTAATAAGGGAGTGGGAAAGATTAATAAGGGACTGGGAATGGTTTATAGGTGTGTGGGAAGGGTTTCTAAAGCCTTAAAATATATATAAATACTAAAATAAATGTAAGGTTCCTACTTCATGGGTTTTCACCTATCGCGGGGGTGTCTAGAATGTAATATTCGTGATAAGTGAGGGAATACTGTACTATGTTCGTGGATAGGAAGAATTAACGTCATTAAAATGTCCACACCACACAAAGCAATCTATAGATTCAATACAATTCCTATCAAGGTATCAATGGCTTATTTCACAGAACTGGTTAAGTATTCTAAAAATTTACATGGAAACACAAAAGACCCCAGAAAGCCACAGAAATCTTGAGAAAGAAAAAACAGAGTTGGGGGAATCATGCTACCTAACATCAAACTATTCTACAAGGTCATAGTTAATCAAAAGATCATGGTATTTGTATAGAAACAGACAGAATAGATCAATGGAACTGAGTAGAGAGCCCAGAAATAAACCCATGCCTTTATAGTCAAGTAATATTTGACAAAAGAAGTAAAAACATGCAATGGGGTCTAGACAGTCTATTTAATATATAGTGCTGGGAGTATTGGACAGATGCCTGCAAAAAATTGAAATTAGACCAACTTCTTACATCATATAGAAGAATAAACTCAAGATGAATTAAATACTTAAATGTTAAACCATAAAAATCCTAGAAGAAAACTAGGCAGTAAAAATTCAGACTTTTTTTATATCAATATTTTTTCTGATATACCTCCTAGGGCAAGGCAAACAAAAAATAAACAAATGGGACTCCATCAAACTAAAAAGTTTTTGCACACAAAGGAAACCATCAATAAAATGAAAAGACAACCCTCTGGATTGTGATATATCTGATAAGGGGTTAATATCCAAAATTTATAAAAATCTTATAAAACTCAACACCAAAGAAACAAACAACCCAATTTAAAATGGGCAAAGGGCTTGAATAGATACTTCTCTAAAGAAGACATACATATGGCCAATAGACATATGAAAAGATGCTGAACATCACTGATCATCAGAGAAATCAAATTAAAACCACAATGTGATACCACTTCACACCAGTCAGAATGGCCATCATCCACAAATCAACAAACAAGTGCTGGCGAGGATGTGGAGAAAGGAGAACCCTTTTGCACTGTTGGTGGGAATGCAGACTGATGCAGTCACCGTGGAAAGCAGTATGGAGATACATCAAAAGTTTTTAAATGGAACTGCCTTTTGATCCAACAATTCCACTTCTGGGAATGTATCTGAAGAAACCTGAAGCACTAATTCAAAAGAATATAAAGACCTTTATGTTCACTGCAGCATTATTTACAACAGCCAAGATTTAGAAGCAGCCCAAGTGCCTGACCATCTGTAGATGAGTAGGTTTTAAAAAGCTGTGGTGTGTTTAATGCAATGGAATACTACTTGGCCATAAATCTTACCTTTACAACAGCATGGATGGGCCTGGAGAACATTATACTTAGTGAAATAATTCAGTCAGAAAAAGACAAATACCATATGATTTCACTCATAAGTGAAATCTAATGAATACAATGAACTAACCAGCAAAATAGAGACAGACTCATAGAGAGCAAGCTGACAGTTGTTGGGGGTGGGTCTGGGTGGGCAGAGGTTGAGCAGAAAAGAAAAAAGAGAACTCATGAACATAGACAACACTGTGGTGATTACAGGTGGGAGTAGGGATGGAGGAAATGGAGGAAGGTATATGGGGGATTAATGGTGAGGGACAAAGATTTGACTTGGGGTGGTAAACACAACACACAGTGTCCAGATGATATGTTGTAGAATTGTGCATCTGAAACCTGTATAATTTTATTAACCAGTGTCACCCTAATAAACTCAATAAAAAAATACCTCTAACAATTTATATATGATTTTCCCTTTTTCTGATACATCTCTGACATTTCAAAATGAGCAAGAAAGGTAGAAAGGTAACAGAATATAAAGGTTAATCCTCAAGTTGAAAAATTCATCCAGGTAGGGGTAAATAATGTGACTGATGGTTGTTCTAAATTGCCTGCAAGGCTAGTTAGAGAAAGAGCAGCACATAATTCTTCTTGATTCATTAGATTATCTCTACTCTTCAAAGAACTAGACAAGGTGATGAGGCAAGAGTATATAAGCTAGTTTCATATGTCTAAAGAAATGGGGGTAGGGGTGGGGGATATGAAATACTACTATGATAGACAGCCATTATTTCTAAGGCAATGTGAAAAGATCTTTAAGAGGATCACATTTGAACAAAATTTGAAGGTGTATTTAAGGAGAGATATGATGTGTCTCAAACTGCAGTGTAAAATGATGTGTGTCAGTTAAAGGTAATAAACTCTAGAGTGGAAAGTTTTAAGATGATTTCAAAAATAATACACCATACAAGGTCAGCAGGAACATTGGGGATGATGTGTTGATCAGTAGGATTGATGTTTTGCAAGCTTTGTATGCTATATGATTGAGGACAGGTGATTCTAAATGATAAGAGTCACATAAAACCAGTGTTGGGGCAGAAGTAGAAGAAAGTTGATTCTCAGGGTGATGAAAAGAATTTAGGGTTGGAGTGTATTGTACTTTGGGTGACTCTGGGCATCTGAGAAGGAATTTCTTAGTAAGGAACTGAAGCTGTTGATTTTTAGTAAAAACATGGGTGACATTTGAAATATATACTGTTTAGGAGAATGAATGCCATGTACAGGATTGCCCAGAAAAAGAATACAGAATCGGGAGAGAAAAGGATTGGAAAGAAAATTTGAAAGAACACCAAAATACACAGAGCGAGTGGAAGAAAATATTATCAGAAAAGACTTAGAAAGGATGTTCTAAGGAAGGTAGAAAGTAATTTGTTATAATGAAAAAATAAACTATTGAATTAGAACCCTGAAGTTTGGTAATTCTCTTAGCAGGAACCTATTTATTAGACTAGTTCATCAAAATTGTAGGCGTAGTAATATAAGGAACTAAAGTAAAGATTCTAGTTCAAGAATTTTGGTATTTAAAGGAAGAAAAAGATCAGTGGAAACAAGATAGAAAAAAAGAATTTTAGGATGGGATGATTTGACTTTTTTGTAACTATAATATAAGGAGTCAGTATAATTGCCTCTGAACTTTGACATGTAGAGATTGCAGATATAAATGATGAAATTTATAATTAAAGAAATAGGGTACTGAGGACATAAAAAATTAGGTTAGTACTTTTCCAGTTGCAAAGTAAGAAATCTGTAAATAAACTAACCCTCCAAAGCTTTTATTTCTAATGGAAGTAATAAGGATTTATTCACTTAAGAAGATGCAAGGTTTAACCTGCTAGAGAAGCATAAATAACAGCTAAAAGAATTGCAACAAGAGCTGGGTGCAAACTACAAACAGAGAGATCTAGGGTAGAAGTATAAGGTCAGTTCCACAAGTGACTCATATCAGCATTTCATATGCCCTGAAATGGCTGTACCAGTTAGTATATGTATTATTAAAATATACCCATACAGGCTAATAAGTGATTACAGGCACAATCTTCCTGATTGTATTCACAATTTCCCAATTGTACCTTTGCTATCAATAGCACTCTATTTCCCCCAAGAATCCTAAAATGTCCACTATCCCGGTAAAAGATATAAATTCCTGGCAAAGCTGGGGAACTCTTAAGACTTCACTTCTGTTTTAAGGTCTGAGCCATCATGATAGCAAACGCGGTACCATTCTTATAGATGGAGAATGTTGTCCGTGGTTTCAGCATGAATGTAGGAAGTGATAATGTGGGAGGAAATATGGGTATGATATTTGGCAGATTAATCAGCTCAACAGGGAGTCTGTAAATGCACAGAATAAAAGCCAGGTATTGAACAAAGTTAAAATCATGAAAATGACCCAGGGTATTAAAGATGTTTCTGAGAAAGTTTATAGCCTGGATCCAGCCAGTCCTTTTGTAATTGGTAAGGTAAGCTGAGTCCTACTGTGTTACTAGTTTATGTATCACTTGACACATATACTGGACTTACTGTATCTTCTGAAATGGATTGAGATTATTTTTACTTATCTAAGCATCACTTAACTAATAATTGAATCTGACATTTTACCTCTTCCCCACATCCTCTAGAACAGTGGTTCTCAACCTGTGTGTTGCGACCCCTTTGGGGGTCAAATGACCCTTTCACAGTGGTCACCTAAGACTGTCGGAAAACACATATATAATTACATATTGTTTTTGTGATTAATCACTATGTTTTAATTATGTTCAATTTGTAACAATCAAAATACATCCTGCATATCAGATATTTTCATTACTATCCATATCAATAGCAAAATTACAGTTATGAAGTAGCAACAAAAATAATTTTATGGCTGGGGGTCACCACAACATGAGGAACTGTATTAAAGGGTCACAACATTAGAAAGGTTGAGATCCATTGCTCTAGAAGCACATATACCTACTTTGTACAAATTACAAAAAAGTAGTCCCTGTGAATTCATGTAAGTCACTCACTCCAGGAATAATTAGGCGAAATCCCCCATGCTCTGAGTTGACTCCACCATGTAAGGGTTTCTGGCTTCTGAGCAGAGTATGGGATGGGTTTCAAGTTCCACTTGTGTTCCTTTAGCCAGTTGCCTTCAGTAAGGCTCTGTCTGTCTATCTGGGCAGTGTAGGCCTATTGCACTTGCCCATGTGCTCTCATAGCTTTGATGGTTCTTTAGCTGAGTTGATTATAAATGGGATGGTTATTTTCCATCAGAATTATCTAGTGTTTATAAAAACTGTACATAAAGGAGCTGTGGAGTAGCCAGAGGGATTTCACCTCCTTTATGTTCCTTACTCCCCTTCTATTGTTGAATAGTCACTTGCACGGTGACTCCTCATGTACTCCTTTGTTCTGTTCTGTTCATAATCACTTAAATGCATGTTGTTGATACCATAGCCTTTAAAACTTTGGCAAGAAAGATTTAGAACTTAAATAAGTTTTCACTGTATCATTTTTCGCGTATGGTAATTCTGAGTCTATTTCTCTTAAACCTCACATAAATGGCTTCTATTTATCTCAGGGCCTGTAATCACACTCACTCTTGTAGACAGTTGTTTAGCATGTCTGCCCTTTACCTTAAGCTTTTTTCCTCAGAAAGTGATCTAGGCTTTTCACATAGGTACAGTATGAAGAAAATGCATTATTTATGAGTTCAAATTGCTTGTGCTCCCAACTATCATACATATGCATTCCAATTTAGATATATTAAGATTAAAAATGAATTGTAAAAACTTTGATTTTATTTCCCACATATTCCCACAGACTGCATTTGGAAATGGACCCTTAGATCTCTAAGACCCTGTGACAGAGCAATATTTCACTTGGGGGAAAGATTCTCTGATGGCATTCTGGTCCAATGCATCACAGGTACAATGGTGGTTTGAGAATATACTACCTAGTTTCACCTGTCAGTGGAGCACTGGGGAGAGGAGAGGAGTCAGTTTAATTATTTATCAGTGTAATGTGTCATCACAGTGTCACCAGCTGGTGCTCAAGCACATGGTCCCAATATGAGATGCTGTGCTCATATTTTCATAAGTCATATCCTTGAATCCAGAGTGAATGAACTTATGGTCATTACAAGGTTTGTCAAGGAGAGAGTGTTATAATTGTAGTGTGGATACAAACATTTCCTAAAATGTCAATTAGCAAATAGAAATTATAATTTACACTTTCTTTATAAAGCTGCTATCTAAAACCTTTAATCACAAACTGAAATTTTATATTTTTCATAGCATATTTGATTTTAAACCATGATTCTTCCTTGACTAAACCCTTCTCCTCTTTCCCCTCATTACCCCTTTCTCCCCTCCCCTCTGGTCACTGTCACTTCTGTCAAGGAGTAAGTATAAAGGACCCATTGACATGGACAACAGGGAGGGGATTGACTATGGGAGTGGCAGGGTGTTACAGAGCAAAAGGGGGTTCTTTCACGTGGCACCTTGGTGTAAAACCCAACAACTAGTGTTGAGGAAAACAGGTCTTTATTTACATTATTCCAACCTGGGGAGGGCAGCGGGCACTTCAGCTCAGGGCCCTGTTCTCCCGCAGGACCCAGCACTTCACTTGCTCCCCAAAAGGCTAGAAGCCAAAAACATGCCCAGAACTTCCCCATTTCTTATCTGTCAGCCCTCTCCTTCAGGATCTGGGGTACGATGTCATCAGCCTCCGTATAACAGTCCAGGAAAACATGTGCCATGTTGCACTGGATCACACATGATTCTCTCCCCTTTCAAAGCCTCATGGATCTCTTCTACCTCCTTGCAGACTGCATGGATCTCTCTCTCTGTAAAACCACATGGTGCTCTCTTTCTTCGCCCTGGCTGGTTTAGCTCAGTGGATTGAGCGTCGGCCTGCGAGCTAAGTGTCGCTGGTTCGATCTTCCAGTCAGGGTACATCAGAGAAGGAAAACTCTGACTCCAAAAAACCTCCGCTGCCTTGCGGCATACCTCTTCAGGGGAAAGGCTAAGGGAGTAAACCCCGACAGAAAATCCGGAGCTGGAGTCCCTAAGGCGGTTTGACGTTGTAGTCAACACCGGCAACTCCTGCGGCGCACCTGAAGCCAAGCTGTATCGACTCCGTCTTTCCCTTGGACCCTTCAGCTGCGAAGAGAGGGGGGGTCTGCTGCATGGGCAACAGCAGACCCTCCATATTACCCTGCCCAGGCTCTGTAGCTTCAGCGTCATCACAAGATGTCGATTCAACACGGGAGGAGACAGATACCATGTCACTCCCGAGTCGGACTACACAGCCATTCTCGGCGGTGCAGATAGACTCTTAAGAAGCTACACCACCGTCTCTCGAGACCGACGGCTGCCGACTTCGACGGCTCTCTTTCTACCTCCTTGGAGACCATGTGGAGTTCCCTCTCTGCAAACTGTGTGGATCTCCCTCTATTCAAATTGTGTGGATCTCCCTCTACTCTACCTCCTGGTAAGCCACGTGGAACCCTCCTCTCTGCAAACCACGTGGTTCTTCACTCCAAAATGACTGCCCCCTTATTTTTAAATCCCTAACTGTGGCCTGTGATGCAGTGGGCAGGGTAACCAGTTCTGACCATTCACAGAACCTTGCACAGGCCCCATATGCTCTTTCCTCTCCATTCTATGGTCAAAACCCCTCCCATATCCCTGGGGCCTTGGAAGAACCAAAGCCATTTGCATAACTAAGACAGTAGTTACCAGCCATAGATATGCAAAGGCATCCTGAAAGCTGTCTCCTTCCCCCATTCCCCAACCGCAGGCTCTGGGAATTTGGTTGGGGGGAGCTGCTCTGTAACAGATGGGGCAGGAGAAGGCAACGGGGGAAAAACTGAGACAATTGTAACAGAACAACAGTAAAATAAAATAATATATATTAAAAAAATACAAAAAAATATGATTCTCCTTTTAAGAATAATTAATGTGGAGTCTACTCTTACTTTTACATGTCTATTAAAAAACTAGTAACAGTTTTTGTTACATAAAATGTTAATTCAACAAATATCCATTGTGTCCTAATACACGTCTCTTGCTGTGGCAAGTTCTTGGGCTATAATAATTAATAATCCTTTAATCTCAGAGGTATATAATTTTAGTGGGAAAGAAACATATAGTAATGTGAGGTCAGAAAAAGACTGGCAAGACTTGGTATTGCTGTGAACCAGAATCATTACAGTCAGGTTTTGGAGTTCTTTTGTTTAACATAAAGGATTTCATAGAACATCAGCATCAGACAAAGTTACGCTGATCATGATGGATCTGGACAAACACAAGACCATTGCATAATCATGTCTGAACATAGATAAACATGAGCCTTGTCCAACATACACAATACCAAAGATCCTACTCTTCTGACTAAAATGATTCACTGCTTCTTCTTTGCTTTTTATAAATTTAGCTTTGCTCTAGAATGTCCTTTCTATATTAATATTTATTAAGATACCCAGACGAAGGCCCTGGCTGCTGTGGCTCAGTGGATTGAACGTTGACCCATGAACCAAGTGTTGCTGGTTCGATTCCCAGTCAGAGCACAAGACTAGGTTGCACGCCAGGTCCCCAGTTGTGGGTGTGTGAGAGGTAACCACACATTGATGTTTCTCTCCCTCTCTTTCTCCTTTCCCCTCTCTATAAAAACAGATAAAAAATAAAATAAAAATAAAAACAAAGTAACCTTGTTAAAAAAAAAAAAAATGATACCCAGACCAATAGCTATGGTCTGAATGTTTGTGTCCCCTGCCCCCAAATCCAACAACCAAATCTTAACACCCAAAACTGATGACATCAGGAGGTGAAAGACTTTGTGAAGTACCAGGATATGAGGTTAGTACCCTCATGAAGAGATTAATGGTTTTAAGGAAGAGATCTCACAGGACTCCCCTGCCCCTTTTGTCATGTGAGGATACAAGGAAAAGCCTGAAAAAGCGGGCCCTCACCCAGCTATGCTGGCACCCTGATCTTAGACTTCCAGTTTCTAGAACTGTGGGCAGTACATATCTGTTCTTTATAAGCAACCTAGGGTTTGGTATTTTGTTGTAGCAGTCTGAACAGACTAAGACATTAATCATGTAAGTACTCTACTTTCTGACAACTCCCAGTCCAGAATAAAGACCCATTTCCTTAAACTTTCCCAAATCACATAGCAGAAACTGAAAGCCTTTGATAACTCTTCTCTGAATCCTATTACTGAGATGCCTCATAATACCCCATTGTGTGTGTTATCTCTTGCTACAACAAATCAAATACCTAACTTATTAAACTACAAGTATACTCCTAGTGATTTTCATCCAGATGGTACTGACAAAGAAAATGTAATCAGAGACATAATAGAGAAAAATGTTTTCATAGCGCAAAGAAGTTATAAAAAAAGTATGTGTGTGTGGAGGGGGAGGCAAAGGATAACTGAAGCAGAAGCAGTGATTGGGTGAGGAGATATGAGAAGCTGATTCTAGAAGGATAAAAAATTTATAGATAATTGTTATATGAGAAGAGGTGAGGAGATTGTAGTCAGGAAGAATAATAGGAGCTTATTAAAAGCAAAGGGAAATCCATAATAAAATAATAACAATGATAATAATAATAGTAATAATAATAACTTATTAAGAGCTTTACAAGTGCCAAGCTCTGCTCTACATGCTTTATGTTTATTAAGTAATTTAAGTCTGGCTATAGCACTGTTGTTATCTATATAGTTTATGTGAGAAATCTGAATCAGAAAAAGTTTATGAAACCTCCCCAAAGTTACACAGCTAATAGTGTCAGAACCTACACTCACACAACTTGAATTCAAGTTCCATGCTTTTAGCTGTGATCTGTGCATAAGAACACCAATGTATATTATGGATATTTAATTAAAAGAAAAAAATGTTCAGTATTTCTAGATTTGAATTAATATTTTTATTGTTATATTTTAATAATTATAAGGGGATAGTGTGCAAATGAATATTGATTATTCCATAGTTAAAGTTTTCCAGGAGCATGTATTAAAAAAGTAGACAGCCCTGGCTGATGTGTTTCAGTGGATTGAGAACCAGCCTGCAAACCGAAAGGTCACTTGTTCGATTCTGAGTCAGGACACATGCCTGGGTTGCAGGCCCTGTCCCCAGTTGGGGGCATATGAGAGGGGACCGATCAATGTTTCTCTTCCTCTCTTTCTTCCTCCCTTCCCTTCTCTCTAACAATAAGTAAATAAAATCTTTTTTTTTTTTTAAAGTAAACAGTACAGGGACATTTCCAAAGAACCTACAGTAGAGGTCCATGTGAGAGAGCTAGGACACTTGGGCATGACACAAAGACACCACCATGCCTATTTATACCTGCTCTAGTTAACTGAGACTTTCTAAAATCTCTCCTTCCCATCTCTAGAACCTAGAGAAGCCAGTCGTTTAAATAATAGTGTGTAGAAGATGAATTGAGTACACTCAAAGTGTAGAATTATGAAATGACCTGAGCAGGATGAAGGATGTTAAGATAACATATGAATAGATGAGAAATTGGAAAGGTTATTGAGATTCATATGGTAGGAATAATAATAATGAATGGTTTCCCAAAGATGCCGTAGCCTAATTCCAAAGCCTGTGCATTTTGGATACTGTGTAGATTCAACTGAGAAAAGATTTTCCTGGATTATCGAGAAAGCCCAATCTAATCCTTAAAATGAGAAAACTTTCTTTAGGTTGAGGTAGAAGACAAGTGCAGTACAAAGAGAATCCAGAGACATTCCAAGGATAGGAAGGATTTGACATGCTGCACTGACCCTTGCTCTTTGCAAGGACCAAGAGAAAACTTGAAGAACTAACTCTACCCACTAATTAGCAAGAAAATGGGGACTCAGTCCTATATCCTACGATTACAAGGAACTGGATTCAACCAACAACTTGAATGAGCTTGAAAGAAGATTAATTTTAGCATTGTGAAACCCACGACATAGAAACCCGCGGAGAGCCAATCTGGACTTCTGACATACACGACTGTGAGATAATAAATTTGTGTTGCTTAAGCTATTGGCTTTGTGATAATTTGTTACAAGAGAAAACTAATACAGTTGGTTTGGACTATTTAATATTTCAAAATAAGACATTTATTATTCATAAGTACATCAAAAATTACAGAATTTTCTTAAGATATCCATATGCAAGTAGAAGGGAAATATTTTAAAATGTGCTTTAAGATAGTTATAAGAAGAAAAAAAATCTGCTTGCACACACCCATGTATTCAATAACTGTCACATAAATTGTAGCATATGTCTTAAAAATTACTCAGAGGAATACATTTCAGATACAAATCTCCTGGGTGGATTCCAAATTTCTAAGAAACACAGCCTTGTCAAGAAACATATCAAGAAGGTGTCAAATGAGTGCAAGCCAGCTCTTGGCACTTTGGTTCAGTCCACTGGGGACAGGATGTTGTCTAAAGTAATGTTGTCCAGGCCTGAAAATCATATTCACTAGACTTGCCCATATAAATCTAGAATAATATGATGATCACATTAAAAAACTACCCAACCTGAGGTCAACCATGCCAATTCCTTCAGAGTTGCCAAAAACCTGTAACTCTAAGGCAAACCCTAAACCCTAACTCTTAACCCAAAGCTTCTGAG